>NC_091994.1:59245522-59521229 GCF_044704955.1 Pristiophorus japonicus | reverse complement strand
CTCCCTTCCCCACACCCCCCTTCCCCTTCCCCACACCCCCCTTCTCCCCTTCCCACACCCCCCTTC
Organism: Pristiophorus japonicus; assembly: GCF_044704955.1. Taxonomy (NCBI): domain Eukaryota; kingdom Metazoa; phylum Chordata; class Chondrichthyes; family Pristiophoridae; genus Pristiophorus; species Pristiophorus japonicus. The sequence goes on along the minus strand of NC_091994.1, from coordinate 59,521,163 downwards.
TCCCCTTCCCCACACCCCTCTTCTCCCCACACCCCCCCCTCTCCCCACACCCCCCCTCTCCCATAACCCCCCTCTCCCTTTCCCACACCCCCACCTCTCCCTTTCCCCACACCCCCCCCCTCTCCCTTTCCCCACACACCCCCTCTCCCTTCCCCACACCCCCCCTCTCCCTTTCCCCACACCCCCCCTCTCCCTTTCCCCATAACCCCCCTCTCCCTTTCCCCACATCCCCCTTCCCCACACCCCCTTCTCCCCTTCCCCACACCCCTCTTCTCCCCACACCCCCCCTCTCCCTTTCCCCACACCCCCCCTCTCCCTTTCCCCATAACCCCCCCCTCTCCCTTTCCCCACACCCCCCCCTCTCCCTTTCCCCACACCCCCCCCTCTCCCTTTCCCCACACCCCCCCCTCTCCCTTTCCCCACACCCCCCCTCTCCCTTTCCCCATAACCCCCCCTCTCCCTTTCCCCACACCCCCCTTCCCCACACCCCCCTTCTCCCCTTCCCCACACCCCCCTTCTCCCCTTCCCCACACCCCTCTTCTCCCCACACCCCCCCTCTCCCCACACCCCCCCTCTCCCTTTCCCCATAACTCCCCCTCTCCCCCTCTCCGACCGGAAGCATCAACCAAAGAGCGGAATTGGGGCGCGTGGATCAGTTCAGGAGCAGGAGGGGGCGGCCTGTTTCGGCGGCGGGGGGGGGGGGGGGGGCAATTTCGGCCCCGACAACAGTGACTGCACTTCAAAAATATTTCATTATCTGCAAAGAATTTTGGGAGGTGAAAGGTGCTACATTAATGCAATTTCTCCCCTGATTGATTGCTATGATTATGGTTGTATCTTGCGATACCAGGTTGGTCGAAGGCAAACTCGATGGACCTTGTTCTTTCTTCGTCTTGTAATTCCTGCGGTCCTCGTTCCGCTCTGTAAAACAGCGCTCCTCCCCCTCTTAATAAAAGCCCCGATGTTGCACATCGCACGAGTGCTGTGACAGCTCATTTCACAGCGAGATGAGAATGCACAGACCCACAGCTGTAGGGAAGCCGCCTTTCATTAAGTATTTAATAAGAGCAGATTGGTGCTGGTGTGGGGAAGTGTTGAGCAGAACAGGTCAATTAGCCTTTATGCTCCTCCACCAGACCTACCAGACAGCCAGCCACACTGCATTCAGGATTGCTCGGTAGACTGGAATCATATTCCAGCATCTCTTGTTCTACGCTGTGCACATGTATATTTTTTTGAGTTGCTACATCTTAATTTAAAACACAAATGTCCTTTCATCGTGACTAGAAATATAATTTATAGCAATGCGGTGAGCAATTGTGGAACGGTATATGTTCAGGACTGAATCAATTCCCTTTGGGCACTGGGACATGTCATTCCTTTACAGAGTCACATGTGGTAATGGTGGAACAGCGACAACCAGCATTACAGCCCCGGAGGGAGCAGTAAACCACCACCACCACCACCTTAACAATTGATGGTTCTCAGATTGTGAGCTGAAATATAAAAACGCAGGAAGTCATTGATTATTTCGGGTGTGATGAAGTCTCTGGTGTGTTTTGTGCTGAGGCAGCGGGTAGAGAGATAACTGAGGGACAGTGGAGCCTGATCCTCCAGACATTCACAAACAACCGAGACTATTAAACTGTTATATATGCAGACTATAGATAGACTTTCTGTGTAGTCACTGTATAGTTGCATAAGATGGAGACTTGTTTACCTGATGTACTATCAATAAGGTTTACACTGTGTATATACAATGCTGGCATCACTAGAGGGTGCAACTGGTGGAGACTGGGGTTTCCTGCCCTGGTGGCAGGGGCTGAAAAAAGGGCAGCTGCATGGGTCACTACTGTTTGAGTACAACACATTGCCTCGTGGAGCCATTCATAAGTACATAACAACTGGCGACGAGAATACAGACTTTCACGAGATTATGGCTACCTTTAGCACACTATAAGACTTTGCAGAGGGTGATGATTGGGATTCCTTCACGGAAAGGCTTGAGCACTATTTCGTAGCAAACGACCTGGCAGGGGAGACGGACACATTGGCAGAGAAGCACAAGGCTATACTGCTGACCAGTTGTGGGCCCGAGGTCTACCGCCTCGTCAGGGACTTGCTGGCACCCACGAAGGCCAAGTTTAAGACATACGATGAGCTGACTGAACTAATTTGCGACCAACTAAAACCAAAAGAGAGCATCCTCACGGCCAGGCACAGATTCCACACTCATTGCAGACCTGAGGGCCAGGAGATTGCAAAATATGCTGCCAACTTCAGGAGACTTGTGGCACCATGTGATTTTGGCACGCACCTCAATGAAGCATTGCGAGACATCTTCGTTGTAGGAATTGGCCACGAGAGCCTCCTTCACAAGCTATTATCTGCCGACACCACAGTCAACCTGCAAAAGGCCATCAGCATCAGTCAGGCGTTCATGACCTCGACCTGCAGCACCAAGCAAATTATTCATCCTGTGGACTCAAACCCGGCAAGTACTGTACACAGAATGGTGCCTTTCACAGGCAAGATTGCAGAACGTGGCTCTGCCCAGGGCAGAGAGCACAGACCTCAGGGTTCCAGAACTCAGAGTCTGCCAAGGGGTCCGAATCGAGTAGCACCATTCTGGCGTTGCAGAGGAAACCATAGGGCTCACCAGTGTCGGTTTGCTGAGTACGTATGCAAAGCCTGTAACACGAAGGGCCACCTCCAGCGTATGTGTAAAAGAAATATGACTCACCGTCTAGCAGAGGAGTTGGTAGATAACTTTGAATCCAGCGGGGAGTATGATGATTTGGCCAGAGATGAAGTATATGGAGTGTATACCTGCACCACCGATTGTCCTCCAGTGAAGATAGAAGTTGAGATAAACGGCGTTCCAATCTTCATGGAAGTGGACACGGGAGTGAGCCAGTCAGTGATGAGCCAGGATGCCTTTGAGAGGCCATGGAACGAAAAATGACCCGAGCTGGTTCCAGTACAGGAAAAGTTGAGCACCTACACCAAGGAACTGATACCAGTCCTTGGTAGTGCGGATGTAAGTGTAATCCATAATGGCATGGTGCACAAGTTACCTCTGTGGATTGTTGCAGGTGATGGTCCAACGCTACTCGGAAGAAGGTGGATGGGAAAATGTAGTGGAAATGGGAAGACCTCGTCACTCCAGCAATCGATGACCCCTGTGTTCAGAGGCAGAGCAAAACCTCACCTTCGCTTGGGCCAGGCACCAGAGAACAGACCAGCGCAGCACCTGAGGCACAGACCGTCCATCACGACTGCGTGGCAATGATCCAACCGGAACGACCTAAAAGTACCTTCCCGGTACCAGTGGCAGGATTCCTGGGGAAGAAGATCGATTTCACAGGCACTCTTCCAGCTTTTGTGGCAGAATCGCGGGAGAGAAGGATCAAGGCAGTCGACCTCGAGGACAGAGGCAAGATGGCGTCCCTGCTGCAGCGAGGTGCAGCGTGGCTGAAAAAAAAGATGGCTGTGGCCATATCACGAGGTGCAACACTGAGGGACCAACACGTGGTGTCTAACAAAGGATTTGATTGGGGTAAAGCCAGCAGGGTTTTCTTAAAGCAGACCTGCAACCAACTGAACTTAAAGAGACATTGTATGCATGGCAATCGATGTAACGAACTGATTAAGATTGTGAACAAAATGTTGTTGCGAGATGTCGGGAATAGAGTGTCCCCAAAAGTAGCAAGCGAGCAAATTCAGAAGGGTAAAGGCGCTGATCCTGATGCCCTGCCACAGGTGTCCCCACAAATTATAGGTCAGCGACCTCAGAAGAGAGAAGGCACTGATCCTGATGCCCTGCTCCAGGTCTATCCCACACTGCAGGCACCCGATGGCACTATTCGCCACAAAACCCGGAAACGAAAACTGCGCCAATACGCGCAGTCGGCCGCCGTTGCCCACCACCCGGGTGGAGACGGCGCAGCTCCCAGACCCAGTCGCTACCTCGGCCATGTCCGGGAGCGAAAGGTCAGAACCAATGAGTTCCCCAAATGGGATCTGGAACAGCCAGGTTCCCAACACCGTTAGAGAGCAGGCAGAAGATTCTGCAGCCCTCAAAGGAGGACAGGGAGGCCACACACATCTGTGGCTCTGCCCACCACTCGGCAACGGCTAAGGCCCTGAGTCCTGGCAAGGTGAGCGAACCAAGCCCACCCCGCTAGCAGGGGGCGCAGCACCACCATCAGACGACTAGGACCCCGTCCGGTTGCTCTGGAATCTGCGTCCTCACATACCTGTACTGCTACCTCAGTACTGACCATGACTGAACCATGAACGCAATCTACCCAATCCTGGTGCATGACCGTAAAACGTAACAAATGTAAATTATTGAACCAAGGTGTCACGATACAAACTCTTTTTTTCTTCCTTTCTCTGTACTTGCACTGTGTCTGATCCTGTATGTTAATGTAACGGGCCTGCTGCATGATCTCGCTGTGGGTAGGGGAGTGTGGGGAATGGATGTTTGTAGCCATGGACACACACATGGATCACACCCAGAACCTACTGGAACCTCCACTGCATCATCAAACCATCCAAACTGGTAACCACCACCCAACGTTGTGGCAAAAGGACTTGGGGTTTAACAGGGAGAGAGCCAAGCCAAAGCACAGCCAAGGTGCCAAGGGCTATTGTCACTTAAGTCTGGGGAGAGCTAAGCCAGAGCACATAGTGCAAAGGTAATTGGCACAAAGGACTTGGGGGAGAGTGATGTTATATATGCAGACTATAGTTATACTCTCTGTGTAGTCACTGTATAGTTGCATAAGATGGAGAATGGTTTACCTGATGTACTATCAATAAGGTTTACACTCTGTATATACTACTATGCTGGCATCACTAGAGGGTGCAACTGGTGGAGACCGGGGTTTCCTGCCCTGGTGGCAGGGGCTGAATAAAAGGGGAACCACCATGCGGCTGCCTCACTCTGGAGTTAGGAATAAAGGACCAAGTCACTACAGTTTGAGTACAACACATTGCCTCGTGGAGTCATTCACAGGTACATTACAAACACAACATAAACGACCGAGGCTCACAAACGATGGACATTTCATGACAGACCAAAATATTTGACATTGTAAAAGATACAAGAGGCACTTTGAAATGATGGACACACACAAATTACGGACTTTGGACAGCCTTCAATGTACCAAAGCCTATTTACTGAGTGTATTTTACACCTTAAAACCGGGGAAAGTCTATCTATCATGACATTCTTTCACTTTCTGAACAAGGAACCAAGATTTGAATGCCTTTTTTCTATTTCTGAGTGGGACCACCTTTCTTCCATTGCCCCCTCCCCACCCCATAGAATCTCAGTTTAGGGTACGCTTGCTGTTATATTTACATCAATAGTTTCCGCCTCCTGCCTCAGTAAGCCCTGCTTCCATCAGATCAGGTGTCTGGGCATTTTGTGATGAGCCGACGGTCACATAACGAAAGAAAGACTTGCATTTATATAGTGCCTTTCACGACCACCAGACGTCTCAAAGTACTTTTCAAGTGTAGTCACTGTTGTAACGCGGCAACCAAATTGCACACAAACAGCAATGTGATAATGACCAGATAATCTGTTTTTGTTATGTTTATTGATGGATAAATATTGGCCAGGCCACCGGGAATAACTCCCCTGCTTTTCTTCGAAATAGTGCCATAGGATCTTTTACCTCCACCTGAGAGAGCAGTAGGGGCCTCGGTTTAACGTCTCATCCGAAAGACGACACCTCCGACAGTGCAGCACTCCCTCAGCACTGCACTGGAGTGTCAGCCTAGATTTATGTGCTCAAGTCCCTGGAGTGGGACTTAAACCCTCACTCTTCTGACTCCGAGGCGAGGGTGCTGCCCGAGTGCTGAGTTACAACTGATCAATAGAAACTCTTGTCAAAGTATTGGGCCCTCACGCGATTCCCAACCTGTGCCTTTCACTATAAACTCAAGAACAGGTAAGGCAGCTGATTACACCCGGAGTCCTGAGGTTCCATATCGTGGTCCCAGGCTCGGTGTGCAAAGGATTGGCTGGAAGCCTCCTTGTGACTCGTGTTTCAGGATCAGTTATTGGTGGCTCTTCTCAAACTACGGACACTTGCAAGAAATAGACGGCTGATGCCAGTGCCCCAAGTATCCGTCGTTCACAGGTTTCACTGTACTGGCTGTAGCCGGGTGTTTGAGTCATCTCGGGGTGGGGTGAGAGGGCTGTTCTAGCATAAAACATGCCACAGGAATCACTCGCCAGACACCTTGGCACTATGGAGAGACGAGGAAATCTTGGACCATCGCAGCTGTGCCACTGCAAGCTCCACATCGGAGTTTTTTACTCGAGTGTCTTTTCCCTCCACCCTTCCAGTGTGTATCTCACTCCATCTTAAATACTGCGATTGAATCGGCTTCCATAGCCTCTCACATAAAGGTTGCAAGATGGAAAGAGGCCATTCGGCCCAACCAGTCCCTCTCAGCATTTGCCCTCCACCTCAGCAAATATTTCGAGAGCCATCGAATAATAGAGCACAGAAAGAGGCCATTCGGCCCATCTTGCCGGCTCTTTGAAAGAGCGATCCCATTAGTCCCGCTCTCCTGCTACTTCCCATAGCCCTGCACATGTTTCCTTTTCAGGTATTGATCCAATTCCTGTTTGAAAGTCATTATTGAATCTGCCTCCAGCTCCTGATGGACCGCGTTGCGGAATTGCAGCTGAGGGTGGATGCACTCTGGAGCATCCATGATGCTGAGAATGACGTGAGTAGCACATTTAGCGAGTTGGTCTTACCGCAGGTGAAGGGTCCACAGCCAGCTAGGGAATGGAAGACCAGCAGGAAGAGCAGTGCAAGGAAGGTAGTGCAGGGGTCCCCTGCGATCATCCCCCTGCAAAACAGATACACCGTTTTGAGTACTGTTGAGGGGGATGACTCATCAGGGGAGGGCAGCAGCAGCCAAGTTCATGGCACCGTGGCTGGCTCTGCTGCACAGGAGGAAAAAGAGTGGGAGAGCGATAGTGATAGGGGATTCAATTGTAAGGAGAATAGATAGGCGTTTCTGCGGCCGCAACCGAGACTCTAGGATGGTATGTTGGCTCCCTGGTGCAAGGGTCAAGGATGTCTCGGAGCGGGTGCAGGACATTGTAAAAAGGGAGGGAGAACAGCCAGTTGTCGTGGTGCACATTGGTAACAACGACATAGGTAAAAAAAAGGGATGAGGTCCTACCAGACGAATTTAAGGAGCTAGGAGCTAAATTTAAAAAGTAGGACCTCAAAAGTAGTAATCTCAGGATTGCTACCAGTGCCATGTGATAGTCAGAGTAGGAATCGTAGGATAGCGCAGATGAATACGTGGCTTGAGCAGTGGTGCAGTAGGGAGGGATTCAAATTCCTGGGGCATTGGAACCGGTTCTGGGGGAGGTGGGACCAGTACAAACCGGACGGTCTGCACCTAGGCAGGACTGGAACCAATGTCCTTGGGGGAGTGTTTGCTCGTGCTGTTGGGGAGCTGTTAAACTAATATGGCAGGGGGATGGGAACCAATGCAGGGAGACAGAGGGAAACAAAAAGGAGACAAAAGCAAAAGACAGAAAGGAGATGAGTACAAGTGGAGGGCAGAGAAACCCAAGGCAAAAAACAAAAAGGGCCACTGAATATAAAGGGGCTGCAGGAGGAGTCAAAACTAAAAACTAGGATTAAAACACTCTACCTAAATGCACGCAGCATTCGAAATAAAGTAAATGAGTTGACGGCACAAATCATTACAAATGGGTATGATTTGGTGGTCAGTACAGAAACATGGTTGCAGGGTGGCCAAGACTGGGAATTAAACATACAGGGGTATCTGACGATTCGGAAAGATAGACAAGAAGGGAAAGGAGGTGGGTAGATCTCTTAATAAAGGATGATATCAGGGCAGTTGTGAGAGACGATATTGGCTCTAATGAACAAAATGTTGAATCATTGTGGGTGGAGATTAGAGATAGTAAGGGGAAAAAGTCACTGGTCGGCGTAGTTTATAGGCCCCCAAATAATAACTTCATGATGGGGTGGGCAATAATCAAGGGAATAATGGAGGCATGTGAAAAAGGAACGGCAGTAGTCATGGGGGATTTTAACTTACATATCGATTGGTCAACTCAAATCGCACGGGGTAGCCTGGAGGAGGAATTCATAGAATGCATACGGGATTGTTTCTTAGAACAGTATGTAACAGAACCTACAAGGGAGCAAGCTATCTCAGATCTGGTCCTGTGCAATGAGACAGGAAAAATAAACGATCTCCAAGTAAAATATCCTCTCGGAATGAGTGATCACAGTATGGTTGAATTTGTAATACAGATTGAGGGTGACGAAGTTGTGTCAGAAACGAGCATACTATGCTTAAACAAAGGGGTTACAGTGGGATGAGGGCAGAGTTGGCTCAAGTAGACTGGAAATACAGACTAAATGGTGGCACAATTGAGGAACAGTGGAGGACTTTTAAGGAGCTCTTTCATAGTGCGCAACAAAAATATATTCCAGTGAAAAAGAAGGGCAGTAAGAGAAGGGATAACCAGCCGTGGATAACCAAGGAAATAAAGGAGAGTATCAAATCAAAGACCAATGCGTATAAGGTGGCCAAGGTTAGTGGGAAACTAGAGGATTGGGAAAATTTTAAACAACAGCAAAGAATGACGAAAAAAGCAATAAAGAAAGAAAAGATAGATTTCGAAGGTAAACTTGCGCAAAACATAAAAACAGATAGTAAAAGCTTTTACAGATATATAAAACGGAAAAGAGTGACTAAAGTAAATGTTGGTCCCTTAGAAGATGAGAAGGGGGATTTAATAATGGGAAATGTGGAAATCGCTGAGACCTTAAACAATTATTTTGCTTCGGTCTTCACAGTGGAAGACACAAAAACCATGCCAAAAATTGCTGGTCATGGGAATGTGGGAAGGGAGGACCTTGAGATAATCACTATCACTATGGGGGTAGTGCTGGACAGGCTAATGGGACTCAAGGTAGACAAGTCCCCTGGTCCTGATGAAATGCATCCCAGGGTATTAAGAGATGGCGGAACTTATAGCAGATGCATTCGTTATAATCTACCAAAATTCTCTGGACTCTGGGGACGTACCAGCGGATTGGAAAGCAGTTAATGTAATGCCTCTGTTTAAAAAGGGGGGCAGACAAAAGGCAGGTAACTATAGGCCGGTTAGTTTAACATCTGTAGTGGGGAAAATGCTTGAAGCTATCATTAAGGAAGAAATAGCGGGACATCTAGATAGGAATAGTGCAATCAAGCAGACGCAGCATGGATTCATGAAGGGGAAATCGTGTGTAACTAATTTACTGAAATTCTTTGAGGATATAACGAGCGTGGTGGATAGAGGTGTACCGATGGATGTGGTCTATTTAGATTTCCAAAAGGCATTCGATAAGGTGCCACACAAAAGGTTACTGCAGAAGATAGAGGTAAGCGGAGTCAGAGGAAATGTATCAGCATGGATAGAGAATTGGCTGGCGAACAGAAAGCAGAGAGTCGGGATAAATGGGTTCTTTTCGGGTTGGAAATCGGTGGTTAGTAGTGTGCCACAGGGATCGGTGCTGGGACCACAACTGTTTACAATATACATAGATGACCTGGAAGAGGGGACAGAGTGTAGTGTAACAAAATTTGCAGATGACACAAAGATTAGTGGGAAAGCGGGTTGTGTAGAGGACACAGAGAGGCTGCAAAGAGATTTGGATAGGTTAAGCGAATGGGCAGATGGAATACAATGTCAGAAAATGTGAGGTCATCCACCTTGGGGAAAAAAACCAGTAAAAGGGAATATTATTTGAATGGGGTGAAATTACAACATGTTGCGGTGCAGAGGGACCTGGGGGTCCTTGTGCATGAAACTCTTTTAGAGTCTACCTGCAAAACATAAAACATGTATCCGTGCCACCCGACCTGGATGACGCACCAGACATTTACAAGGCCCTTTTTTTTCTTTTTTTTTTTTTTTGGGCACTAATATCAAATGTTTTCCTTTTTCCAGTGCCCCCTATAAAAGGAGAGGGGGACACTAAAAGCACCGGCAATTAAAACAAATTAAACTTTAAAACGTAAAATCAAATTAAAATTTGGTTGCCGGCCGCGAGCGTACCGGTGGACACCGCGTGCTCCATCTCCAAGGACACCCTGGCGCGGATGTAACCGCGGAAGAGAGGCAGGCAGTCAGGTTGAACAACCCCCTCGACCGCCTGCTGCCTGGACCGGCTGATGGCACCCTTGGCCGTGCCCAGGAGCAGTCCTACGAGGAGGCCCTCGGACCTACCCGCTCCCCTCCGCACAGGGTGCCCAAAGATCAGGAGAGTGGGACTGAAGTGCAGCCAGAATTTCAGGAGCAGCCCCTTCAAATAATGGAACAGGGGCTGCAACCTCGTGCACTCAATAAAAACATGGAACACGGACTCCTCCAGACCGCAGAAATTGCAGGCGGCCTGGGAGTCCGTGAACCGGCTTAAAAATTTATTGCACGGCACTGCTCCGTGCACCACCCTCCAGGCCAAGTCCCCGATAAGTAGTGGGAGGACCCCCGCATAGAGTGCCCTCCATCGGGGTCCCCCGCCTCCTCCGGACGGCAAGATGGTACGCCATGGCGTGTCCGGACGGCCGGCGAGGATGGCAAAGTTGAGAGTGTGCAGGAGCAGCCCGTACAGGAAACCCCTCCGCGCGGAACTGAAAGGCACGGAGGGGATTTCCCCGAGGCGGCTCAAGTTGTGAGGCGCCGGCCCCCGAGGGAGGTTCCGGGGTTTGGCGCCGATGAGGAATTCCATCCGGACGGGGGTCAGTTCGGACGGGATCTCCCCACGTGCTTGAGCCTCCTCGATGCACCTAACGGAGTCCTTGTGCATGAATCCCAAAAAGTTAGTTTGCAGGTGCAGCAGGTAATCAGGAAGGCGAATGGAATGTTGGCCTTCATTGCGCGAGGGATGGAGATCAAAAAGCAGGGAGGTCCTGCTGCAACTGTATAGGGTATTGGTAAAACCGCACCTGGAGTACTGCGTGCAGTTTTGGTCACCTTATTTAAGGAAGGATATACTGGCTGTGGAGGAGGTACAGAGACGATTCACTCAGGTGATTCCGGAGATGAGGGGGTTACCTTATGATGATAGATTGAGTAGACTGGGTCTTTACTCGTTGGAGTTCAGAAGGATGAGGGGTGATCTTATAGAAACATTTAAAATCATGAAAGGGATAGACAAGATAGAGGCAGAGAGGTTGTTTCCACTGGTCGGGGAGACTAGAACTAGGGGGCACAGCCTCAAAATACGGGGGAGCCAATTTAAAACCGAGTTGAGAAGGAATTTCTTCTCCCAGAGGGTTGTGAATCTGTGGAATTCTCTGCCCAAGGAAGCAGTTGAGGCTAGCTCATTGAATGTATTCAAGTCACAGATAGATAGATTTTTAACCAATAAGGGAATTAAGGGTTATGGGGAGCGGGCGGGTAAGTGGAGCTGAGTCCACGGCCAGATCAGCCATGATCTTGTTGAATGGCGGAGCAGGCTCGAGGGGCTAGATGGCCTACTACTGTTCCTAATTCTTATGTTCTTATGTTCTTATGCTCCCAGTGCCCTTTCCAGCAGCGCATTCCCAATCACAACAACTCGCTGCCTTAACGAAATTCTTCTCATCTTCCCCTCTGGTTGTTTTGCCGATGATCTTAAACCTGTGTCCTCTGGTCACTGACTCTCCCACCGCTGACACACAAAACCCCTCATCATTTTAAACACCTCGATTTATTCTCCCCTTAACCTTCTCTGCTCTCAGGAGAACAATCCCAGCTTCTCCAGTCTCGCCACATAACTGAAGTTTTATCACATTTACCCACAGTGTTCCCACACACTATTATCCTCTCTTCCTTCCTCCATCTATCCAATCGAGTCGTAAATCTTGGCATCGTGTCTGCCTCAGCCTGGAAGTGAGTTCCACAGCCTCACAACTCTGTGTCTGAGGACGTTTTACTTGCTCTCTATTCTAAATTAGTTGCATTTAATCTCATTCTAGGCCGCTCACCCACTGGAAACAGTCTTAATTTATCTGTCCTCTCCCATTTGTGATCATTTATTCCATATTCTAATAACTCTCTGCATGAACAACATTCTCCAACCAGCTCCTTGTGCTTCCTCTAACAATCCTATTTTTACGCAGCCTCATTACCAATTTACCACTCAGTGAAAATAACTATTTACCCTCTCAAACCGCCTAGTGATGTACCTACTCACAACTCTCCATCGACAGGAGTTTAAAAACTAGACACAGATGCAGGAAGGAAATCAGGGAGCTTGGAGTCAGCTGATTTTGAACATAAAGCGACAAATATGAGCAGGAGTTGACAACACAGCCCCTCAGCCTGCTCCCTCATTCTTTTGTTGTTATTCATTTCACAGGGTGTGGGCATCGCTGGCAAGGCCGGCATTTATTGCCCATCCCTAATTGCCCCTTGAGAAGGTGGTGGTGAGCCGCCTTCTTGAACCACTGCAGTCCGTGTGGTGAAGGTGCTCCCACAGTGCTGTTAGGGAGGGAGTTCCAGGATTGTGACTCAGTGATGATGAAGGAACAGCCGATATATTTCCAAGTCAGGATGGTGTGTGACTGGGAGGGGAACGTGGAGGTGGTGGTGTTCCCATGCGCCTGCTGCCCTTGTCCTTCTAGGTGGTAGAGGCCGCGGGTTTGGGAGGTGCTGCCGAAGAAGCCTTGGCGAGTTGCTGCAGTGCATCTTGTAGATGGTACACACTGCAGCCACGGTGCGCTGGTGGTGGAGGGAGTGAATGTTGAAGGTGGTGGATGGGGGGCCAATCAAGCGGCTGCTTTGTCCTGGATGGTGTTGAGCTTCTTGAGTGTTGGAGCTGCAGTCATCCAGGCAAGTGGAGAGTATTCCATCACACTCCTGACTTGTGCCTTGTAGATGGTGGAAAGGCTTTGGGGAGTCAGGAGGTGAGACACTCGCCGCAGAATACCCAGCCTCTGACCTGCTCTTGTAGACACAGGGGCCGATTTTCATCAAGCCCACCGCCCGCCCAAGTGCCGCCCAAAGTGCCGCTGATGGCTGGCGAGGTACTGGATGGTAGTTTGGGCGGGATATTCATGGCCGAGGTCCCTCGAAGATTGGCGGGCGGAAAATCATCGACGTATGCCGCCAATCTGGCTGGCAGCGGGCGGGAGGTCGCATTCTCGGTGGCAGACGCGCTTGCCGCCCAAGTACCGCTGAGGATGGAGTCGGGTCCACGGAGGGTCGAAGACCTGAAAAAAAACTCAACACTAAAAAATAAATAAACTGTCTGAAGACCTTCAGAGGATCCCCATCCAGGTAAGTCGCTGTTGATAAATGTTTAAGAAATGTTCACTTACCTTTTTTTCAGATTCTTCCTACTTACCATCAGAGACAGACCAGCCTCCAGCCAGCGGTCCAGCCCCGTTCTGCCGCCAAGTCCCACCGATTCCCGCCCGTAGGTATCTGGGAGCTCGGCAGGCGGGAGCTCAGTTGCACCACTCGGCCATCCGCTAACGTCAGCGGGAGGTTCCGGTGACTCTCCTCCTCCGCCAGTTCCAGGCCACCCAGAAAGTGGCACTGGGCGGATCTACAGGAGGCATGTCGGGCAGCAGTGGGCAGTGAAGTGATGAATTTTGGCCCTTCAGTACTAATGTGGCTGGTCCAGTTAAGTTTCTGATCAATGGTGACCCCCCAAGCTGTTGATGGTGGGGGATTCAGCGATGGCAATGAATGTCAAGGGGCGGTGGTTAGATTTTCTCCTGTTGCAGATGGTCATTGCCTGGCACTTGTGTGGCGCGAATGTTACTTGCCACTTATCAGCCCAAGCCTGAATGTTGTCCAGGTCTTGCTGGGTGTGGGCACGGACTGCTTCATTATCTGAGGAGTTACGAATGGAACTGAACACTGCAATCATCAGCGAACATCCCCACTTCTGACCTTATGATGGAGGGAAGGTCATTGATGAAGCAGCTGAAGATGGTTGGGCCTAGGACACTGCCTGAGGAACCTGCAGCGATATCCTGGGGCTGAGATGATTGACCTCCAACCACCACAACCATCTTCCTTTGTGCTGGGTATGACTCCAGCCAGTGGAGAGTTTTCCCCCTGATTCCCATTGACCAGTTTTACTCGGGCTCCTTGATGCCACACTCGGTCAAATGCTGCCTTGATGTCGAGGGCAGTCACTCTCGCCCCGCCTCAATAATTCAGCTCTTTTGTCCATGTTTTGACCAAGGCTGTAATGAGGTCTGGAGCCGAGTGGTCCTGGCGGAACCCAAACTGAGCATCGGTGAGCGGGTTATTGGTGAGTAAGTGCCGCTTGATAGCACTGTCAACGACACCTTCCATCACTTTGCTGATGATTGAGAGCAGACTGATGGGGCGGTAATTGGCTAGATTGGATTTGTCCTGCATTTTGTGGACAGGACATACCTGGGCAGTTTCCATATTTTCGGGTAGATGCCAGTGTTGTAGCTGTACTGGAACAGCTTGGCTAGAGGTGCAGCTAGTTCTGGGGCACAATAAGATCATGGCTGATCTTCAGCCTCACATCCACTTTCCTACCTGATCCCCATATCCCTTGATTCACTTAGAATCCAAAAATCTCTTGATCTCAGCCTTGAATATACTCAACGATTGAGCAGCCACAGCCCTCTGGGGCAGAGAATTCCAAAGATCCACCATCCTCTGAGTGAAGAAATTCCTCCTCATCTCAGTCCTAAATGGCTGACCCCTTATCCTGAGACTGTGACCCCAGGTTCTAGACTCCCCAGCCCGGGGAAATCTTGAAGGTCTTTTGTTTTTCAAATTGGCTGCAACACTCTTGAACATAAGAACAAGGGGAGGCCATTCAGCCCCTCGAGCCTGTTTCATCGCTCTGTTAGATAATGCCTGATCTGTAACACAACTATATTTACCTGCCTTTGCTCGATAGCACGATACCCTTATTTAACAAAAATAAATCAACCTCAGTCCTGAAAATTTCAAATGATCCCCAGCATTCATAGCCTTTTGGGGAAGAGAATTCCAGATTTTGTGTGGAAAAGTGTTTCTTGTCGAATTGAGATTAAGTCACAGACTGATTCAATATCTGGGATGTATTTCTATTATTTAGCAAAATATCATGATAGCAAGTTTTCCGTTTCCAAGCTTGGGGTATCACTGCTTAACAGTGAATCCAGGTTCGGAACAGGAATGTGGGCAAAGATATGTGGGAAAACCAAGCAGGGTATAAAAACCCATCTGGCTGTAACTTGAGCGCAGTGCAAGGGGACACCATGGCACAGAATGTCACAGCAAGGCTGCTTTCACTCGCTCACCAACAGGGTCACCAGGATTTAAATATCTATCTACTAATGATGGCTGGGAGGTGCTTGGTGAGTGAGTGTGAGTGTATGTGTGAGAGTGTGCGTATGAGTGATCGCGTGTGAGAGAGTGTGTGTGCGAGAGAGTGTGTATATGAGTGTGAGTGTGTGTGTGTGAGCGTATGAGTGTGAAAGTGAGTGTATGAGTGTGAAAGTGAGTGTGTGAGTGTGTGTGAATGTGTGTGAATGTGTGAGTGTGTGTGTGAGACATACACCGAGGCGTACGAAAGCATGGGCCTTACACTAAACATACATAAGACAAAGGTCCTCTACCAACCTGCTCCCGCCACACAGCACTGCCCCCCAGTTATCAAATCTACGGCGTGGCCTTGGACAACATGGACAATTTTCCATACCTCGGGGGCCTACTGTCAACAAGGGCAGACATTGATAATGAGGTCCAACATCGCCTCCAGTGTGCAAGCGCAGCCTTCAGTTGCCTGAGGGAGAGAGTGCTTGAAAACCAGGACCTCAAACCCGGCACCAAGCTCATGGTCTACAGAGCAATAGTGATACCCAACCTCCAATATGGTTCAGAGATATGGACTATGTATAGCAGACACCTCAAAGCACTGGAGAAGTACCACCAACGCTGCCTCCGCAAGATCCTGCAAATCCATTGGCAGGGTAGACATACCAATGTCAGTGTCCTCGCTCAGGCCAACATCCCCAGCATCGAAGCATTGATCACGCTTGATCAGCTCCGCTGGACGGGCCACATCGTCTGCATGTCCGACACAAGACTCCCAAAACAAGCGCTCTACTTGGAGCTTCGACACGGCAAGCGAGCCCCAGGTGGGCAGAGGAAATGCTTCAAGGACACCCTCAAAGCCTCCTTGATAAAATGCAATATCCCCACCGACATCTGGGAGTCCCTGGCCCAAAGTGGAGGAAAAGCATCCGGGGACGCATTAAACACATCGAGTCTTTCACCAAGAGCATGTGGAAACATAGAAACATAGAAAATAAGTGTAGGATTAGGCTATTTGGCCCTTTGACCCTGCACCGCCATTCAATATGATCATGGCTGATCATGCAACTTTATTACCCCATTTCTCTCCATACCCCTTGATCCCTTTAGCCGTAAGGGCCACATTTAACTCCCTTTTGAATATATCTAATGAACTGGCCTCAACAACTTTCTGTGGTCGAGAATTCCACAGATTCACAATTCTCCGAGTGAAGAGCCAAGCGCAAACAGCGGAAGGAGCCCATGGCAACCCAAGCACCCCACCCACCTGCTCCTTCAATCAACGTCCCTTCAACCACCATCTGCCTCACCTGTGACAGGGACTGCAGCATGCTACCCGCCACCACCTCAGTGAGACCCCAACACTGCACGAGGTGGAAAAAGCCATACGACAGCTTAAAAACAACAAGACTACGGGAGCAGATGGACTCCCTGCTGAGGCACTGAAGTGTGGCGGAGAGGCACTGTTGGCGCAGATACATGATCTCATCTCTCTCATCTGGAGGGAGGAGAGCATGCCGGGAGATCTCAGAGATGCAGTGATTGTGACCATCTTTAAAAAGGGGACAAGTCCGACTGCGGCAACTACAGAGGAATCTCCCTGTTATCAGCCACTGGGAAAGTTGTCGCTAGAGTCCTCCTCAACCATCTTCTCCCGTGGCCAAGGAGATCCTCCCAGAGTCACAGTGCGGATTTCGTCTCCTACGGAGCACAATGGACATGATTTTTGCAGCGCGACAGCTACAGGAAAAATGCAGGGAGCAGCACCAGCCCTTATACATGGCCTTCTTCGACCTTACAAAGGCCTTTGACACTGTCAACCGCGAGGGTCAATGGAGCGTCCTCCTCCATTTCGGATGTCCCCAAAAGTTCGTCACCATCCTCCGCCTGCTCCATGACGACATGCAGGCCGTGATCCTTACCAACGGATCCATCACAGACCCAATCCACATCCGGACCGGGGTCAAAGACGGCTGCGTCATCGCCCCAACCCTCTTCTCAATCTTCCTCGCTGCCATGCTCCACCTCACAGTCAACAAGCTCCCCGCTTGAGTGGAACTAAACTATAGAACCAGTGGGAACCTGTTCAGCCTTCACCATCTCCAGGCCAGTCCAAAATCACTCCAACCTCGTCAAGCTACAGTACGCGGACGACGCCTGCTTCCATGCACATTCTGTAGGGGGTGGTGTGGGGTCAGGTTCACTTCTGACCTTCTGACCTTCAGACCGGTTCAAATCGCTCCCACTCCCTGGGTTCTGAACTCTGGATTTATTTGGGGATGTGACAAAGTGCAGCAGATAACTGATTTTGGTGCAAGAAACTTTAATTTTATTCAGGAAAGAAAAGTACAATGTCAAAACTTACAATCTCTAAAATAAGGAACACTTTATTACACATACAAAGGGAGTTACAGAAAATAATACATCTCCCACCTCCCAATGCCTAAATCTGACTAGGTTAGACGCTAGGGCAACAGGGATAATGCTCACCAATCCTCTTATTGACAGTTAGCGGTGGTTCGTGGTTTCGGGGTTCACTGGACTCAGTACATTATGCTTGCCATACCCTGAATGTTGTGGAAGACTTCTTGCTGCATAGTCTTCAGTTGGGTTGAGTCCGCTGATGCGGTAAGGCGTGGTTTGGATTTATGGGGTGAGTACCCACTTTCTTCTTGTAGGAGTAGGGCTTTGGGTTACTTTCGGTAATGTTTCACCCGTTGTAAGCCAGGAATTGATTGGAGAGTGGAAAACTTTCGAATCTTCAGTTTCTTCTCGAGTAGTTTCTTTCTTAGGATTCGTCGATCGCGGTGGTTCGATGTTACCATGTTGGCTGTGGTCAGTTGTTACCGCGATGAGTTGGTGATGCCCGAGGTCACTGGGAACTGCTTTCCTCTGCCTTTTCGATTATGTTCTTTCTTCTTCTTCGGTAGCAGAGCAGTGTACCCAGGAGTCTTCATTGCTCAGAAGGCTCATCAGCAGACCTCCTCAACCCTAAGAACAGGGCCTCAATTATACTTTGAGAGCCTTTCTAATCTGCGCGCCAAATCAAACCCAATTCTTTGTCTTAGTTTTGGTGGGCTTGATAATTCTTTGTTAAATTTTGGCGGGCTCGTTAGCGGTAACTTGTTCAGGATGTGTTGATCTGTTGGATTCGAGCTGCGATTGTAAAAGTTAGTTTTGGTGTTTACGTTGTCTGCCTAGGCCTGGGTTTTCCATGCAGGCCGGAAAAGTGATTAACATTATGCATGTGCTGGATGGGTTTCATGCTTAGAGCTGTAGCTGGCTATCTCTGGGTCAATTGTTGAAATGTTAATGTCTTCTAGGAAGCAGGATTTTTCAGTTTTCACAATTCCCCAGACAATTTGTTTTGCTCCAATATCCCAGACAGCTCCAATACCCAAAGACTGGCCTTTTCAGAGGTTAATAGTCCCCAGGTTTTGCAGCCCTTTTCCCTTGCAGACCCATGCATCTTTTAAAATCCCAAAGTTCATCTTAAGCGAGTCCAAAATGATCCTTCCTTAGGGTTTCTTCACACAGAGGGGGAATCTTTGAAAGTTGAGAAAACTTCGAGTTTTACAATGCAGAGGCTGCACTCCAGGACATAGTCGACGTATTTACTGAGGCGTACGAAAGCATGGGCCTTACGCTAAACATCCGTAAGACAAAGGTCCTCCACCAGCCTGTCCTCACCGCACAGCACTATCCCCCAGTCATCAAGATCCACGGCACGGCCCTGGACACTGTGGACCACTTCCCATATCTCGGGAGCCTCCTATCAACAAGAGCAGGCATCGACGATGAGATCCAACACCACCTCCAGTGTGCCAGTGCAGCCTTCGATCACCTGAGGAAAAGAGTGTTTGAAGACGAGGTCAGCAAAACTGCCACTAAGCTCATGGTCTATAGGGCCGTAGTAATACCCGCCCTCCTGTATGGCTCAGAGACATGGACCATGTATAGTAGACACCTCAAGTCACTGGAGAAATACCCAGCAATGTCTCCGCAGGATCCTACAAATCCCCTGGGAGGACAGGGGCAGCAACATCAGCGTCCTCGACCAGGCCAACAACCCCAGCTTTGAAGCACTGACCACACTCGATCAGCTCAGCTGGACAGGCCACATTGTTCACATGCCAGACACGAGACTCCCAAAGCAAGCGCTCTACTCGGAACTTCTTCACGGCAAACGAGCCAAAGGTGGGCAGAGGAAACTGTTGTAGGAGGTAGGCACCTTTAGAATATACCAGAATACTAGGCATTAGGCACCTGCTAGATATATCTAAATGCATATAAGTTTAAAGTGGCCACACATAAAATGGCTGCCCAGGCATGATGGGAAATCAGGTAGTCAAGCTGTGAACTGTTGAATGTTCAATGACCGAGCAATAACCCTGTGAGGCCCACTATAGGAATGCCTTGGATGCAGGATAAGAATAATGAGGAGAGAACCCATCTCCCGTATTCAAGGCCATAAACCAATTATTTCTCCAAGAAGAAAGAACTAGTGAGAGAACCACTAATCTCCTGTAGTAAAGTTATCAATCAGCCCAAGCTGACAAGAGACGAACACATGGTTCCTGAGTCATAAGGGGAATTCTATTGGGTTAAAAGAACCTATATGTAATCTATAATCGTTGTGATTGGCTTGTGTCCAGCTGTGATGGGCTGTGTAACTGTAGTAAACTGTTTGTAACTGTTGTGAAAACATATAAAAGTGAATGTAACCCTTTGTTCTGTGGAGAGAAACCTGGATACGGTCCTGAGTTTTCCTCCCCGCTGAGCGTAATAAAGACCGCCAGGCGTTGGAACCGACTCTGAGTGTTGAGTGATTCTTCAGAGAAAACACTAACGCTAACAAAACGTTACAGGGACCATCCTCAAAGCCTCCCTGATAAAGTGCAACATCCCCACCGACAACTGGGAGTCCCTGGTCAAAGACCGCTCTAAGTGGAGGAAGTGCATCCGGGAGGGCGCTGAGCACCTCGAGTCTCATCGCCGAGAGCATGCAGAAACCAAGCGCAGGCAGCAGAAAGAGCGTGCGGCAAACCAGTCCCACCCTCCCTTTCCCTCAACGACTATCTGTCCCACCTGTGACAGGGATTGTGACTCTCGTATTGGACTGTTCAGCCACCAAAGAACTCACTTCAGGAGTGGAAGCAAGTCTTCCTCGATTCCGAGGGACTGCCTATGATGATGATGATGATGGAGCATGTGTGTGTGTGTGTGTGTGTGTGTGTGTGCGTGTGTATGTTAGAGAGTATGTATGTGGGTGTGTGTGAGTGTGTGTGTGTTAGTGAGTGAGTGTGTTAATGTGTGTGTGAGTGTGTATAAGTATATGTGTTTGTGTGTAAGAGTGTGTGTGAGAGTGTGAGTGTGTAAGTGTGTGTGTGTGTGTGAGGTGTGCAGTACACACTGCAATGGGCCCTGGTATCAGACAGGGATTGCATAGTGTATGTACAGGAGCGAGGTGCCCTGTGAAGAGGAGTGACAGATGGGAGCGGCCCGGAGCAGAGGGGGATAACGGACGTGTGAGGAATGGAATGGTGATCCCTGCGTGACCATCAGAATGTGAACTCGGAGAGGCTGGTGATGCTGCTGGGAAACTGCAAGGCAAAAACAGAGAGCCATTGCCTGCAGAAACACAGCACAATCAGCCTGGGAGAACAAAGGTCAATAGGGCAGGGAGGGAGAGCACAGGAGCAGCAATTATTCTTTCCTTAATTAACGTGGGAAACCCGACAGCAATGGCCTTGAACGATTGTTTGATAAACAAAGGGCTACATTTTACTGCGTGTCAGGATAATATTCCTCCTGAATGTGGCCCTGCTGGGGAACAATTCTGATCAGTCACAGGGAAATCTCATCCAGAGCCTGAGTCCCGAGGCATCTTATAACCCCAGTGCGATGGTGGGAAATGCGGTATGGTGCATTCATTGTCCTGAAACTCCTGCACTCCCACAGATTGGGACAGATAGATACTGTGTATATACACCAGTGATATCTGATTAAGTGAGGGGGTTTCTAAACTCCATCAACCAAACTCACGATAATGAATTGAGCTGTTCACTGAAGCGACTTCTTGTAAAACAAATGAT
Source organism: Pristiophorus japonicus (assembly GCF_044704955.1). Lineage (NCBI taxonomy): Eukaryota > Metazoa > Chordata > Chondrichthyes > Pristiophoridae > Pristiophorus > Pristiophorus japonicus. Next base: position 59,499,710 of record NC_091994.1, on the reverse strand, counting down.
CTAAATACATGGAGTCACTCTGTGTTAATAACTTAACTAACTCGACTGTGCTGTAATGCTGTATGTGGAGGAGCCTTCGAAGGCAACGGCTCCGGTACCGAGAGTCATGGCACCCAAGGCGAGCGGCATAGCATGCGAGATCCCAGGCCACGTTTGCAGGTTGGCAGGTTCCAGTGGTGTGCCTGGATGTATCTGAATGAACCACGTGCACCACACACGCAGGGTCATTTTGATTGTGTGAAAAATGGGTGGCAGGAGTTCACTTGCTGTGAGGTTCTCTCGAGGGGCCCTCTCTCTCGGTAGGCCCTCGAGCAGCCCCCTCTCTCGGTGGGCCCTCTCTCTCGGTAGGCCCTCTCTTGGGCAGGCCCCTCTCTCGGTGGGCTCTCTCTCTCGGTGGGCCCTCTCTCTCGGTGGGCCCTCTCTCTCGGTGGGCCCTCTCTCTCGGTGGGCCCTCGCTCGGTGGGCCCTCTCTCGGTGGGCCCTCTCTCGGTGGGCCTTCTCTCAGTGGGACCTCTCTCGGTGGGCCCTCTCTCTCGGTGAGCCGTCTCTCTCGGTGGGACCTCTCTCGGTGGGTCGTCTCTCTTGGTGGGACCTCTCTCGGTGGGCTGTCTCTCTCGGTGGGACCTCTTTCGGGGGGCCTGAGGCCCTCAATGGGTCAAATTCACCTTGTCTGCTACAAAGAAGAATCGCAGCATCCAGCAGCCATTAGCTTCTCATTGGCTTGTGCTGGGTGAGCGATTATTCCACTGCAAGAGGTGATTTGGCGCCCGTACCTGCTTTAATACCATTGGGAACCGGCGGACCCCAGCTATACTGCCAGCCCTGCATGGTTTCCAAATGGGAGCAGAGCTCAGCACTGGTGCTTCCTCGAGGCACTTTGTGAGGTGGCACTGACAGCAGGTGGGCAGGACTCACACTCGCGAGTATAAACAGCCTCCCCTCCACTGCAGTGGGTGGCACATTCCGTTGCGGGAACGGCCTGGCCCACAGGCAGCACTGAGCTGACTCAACACGCCAGCACCATGACACGGGCATGTGGACATTCTCCAGTCACCCGCCATAGGAGGGTAGGAATTGCTAAACAGGGTGTGGTGTCCCTGCACCTTACTACAAAATCACACGAGGCATGTACTGCAGATACAGTCACTATGTGACCGTAACCTTTATTCCCAGGACCAAGGAGTATCGACCCTGGGTGGGAGCTCCCTTTTTATACCTGGAAACCCAGGTGAGGAGTGTCTCCCACAATTCACCCCCTGTGGTCAGGGTGTGCATTTCTAGGGTATAAGTACAGTGTACAGGAGTTGCATGAAGGTTACAGTTACATGAAGGTTACCGTTGCATGATGGTTACATACATGACATCACCTCCCCCCTTACATCTTTTTGTGTCAAAGGTTAAGTTTATCGGGTGGTCGATGCTCTCTCATGGAGCGCCGCAGTTGTGACTCTGGTGGCTGAGCCTCGGCACACGTCTCTGTCACCTGAGGTGATTCCGACCTGTCCACAGGGACTGTGCATGATGTGGATTGTCCTTGTTGCTCGTCCACTGGCAGTGGTGTGGGTGACATCTCATGCTCTTCCTCAGGTTCCTCCGTGTCTATGCTGAACCTTTTCTTTACTTGGTCCAAGTGTTTGCGGCATATCTGCCCATTGTTTAATCTGACCACGATGACCCTATTCCCTTCTTTGCCAATTACTGTGCCCTCAAGCCACTTGGGTCCCAAAGCATGATTAAGAACAAATACCACGTCATCCATTTCTATACACCTCCCACTTGAGTTTCGATCATGGAACTCGGTTTGGGACTGGTGCTTGCCCTCAACAATGTTTGCCAGGGCTGGGTGAATGAGGGACAGCCGTGTTTTGAGCGTGCATTTCATGAGGAGTTCCGCTGGCGGGACTCCCGTGAGCGAGTGTGGGTGGGACCTATAGGCCAGCAGGAGGGGCGATAGGCGGTACTGAAGGGAGGGTCCTTGGATGCGTAGCATGCTCTGTTTTATGACTTGGACCGCACATAGATAGATAGATTTTTAACCAATAAGAGAATTAAGGGTTACGGGGAGAGGGCGGGTAAGTGGAGCTGAGTCCACGGCCAGATCAGCCATGATCTTATTGAATGGCGGAGCAGGCTCGAGGGGCTAGATGGCCTACTCCTGTTCCTAATTCTTATATTCTTATTCCGCCTGGCCATTGGAAGCCGGCTTGAATGGCGCTGACCGGACGTGTTTGATACCATTGCCCGACATAAACTCCTGGAATTCATGGCTGGTGAAACACGGGCCATTGTCGCTGACCAGGATGTCCGGCAAGCCGTGGGTCACGAAAACAGTACGCAGACTCTCCACAGTGATGGATGTCGTGCACGAGTTTAATATGATGCACTCGATCCATTTCGAGTATGCAACGACAACGATCAGGAACATTTCCCCCATGAATGGGCCCGCATAGTCTATGTGAATACGTGACCATGGCCTGGTGGGCCAGAGCCACGGGTTGAGTGGGACCTCCCTGGGGCATTGCCCAGCTGGGCACATGTCGTGCACCTGCAAACCCAGTGTTCCAGGTCTGAGTCAATCCCCGGCCACCATACATGTGACCGGGCAATGGCCTTCATTAACACGATGCCAGGGTGCTCGCTGTGGAGTTCCCTGATGAACGCTTCCCTCCCTTTCTGGGGCATGACTACCCGGCTGCCCCATAGCAGGCAGTTGGCTTGGATGGAGAGTTCATCCATCCGTCTCTGAAACGGCCTGACCTCCTCGGGGCACGCCCTGTGTGCGGGCGCCCAATCCCCAGTCATTTCTTTATCATGGATAGGAGGGGATCTCTGTTGGTCCAGAGTTTGATCCAGCGGGCTGTGATGGGGGAGCCTGCGGTGTCAAAAGCTTCAACAGCCATGACCATCTCAGCGCTCTGCTCCGACGCCCCCTCAGTGGTGGCCAGTGGGAGCCTGCTGAGCAGGTCAGCGCAATTTTCGGTGCCTGGCCGGTGCCGTATGGTGTAGTCATACGCAGCCAGCATGGGAGCCCATCGCTGTAGGCGAGCTGACACATTGGCATTGACAGCCTTGCTGTCTGACAACAGGGATGTTAACGGCTTGTGGTCCGTTTCTAGCTTGAACCGTCTACCGAAAAGGTACTGGTGCATCTTTTTCACACCGTAAACACAAGCGAGTGCTTCCTTTTCCACCATGCCGTATCCACGCTCTGCCTGGGAGAGCGAACTCGAGGCATAAGCCACCGGTTGGAGTCGGCCGCCATCATTACCCTGCTGTAACACACACCCAACCCCGTAGGATGATGCATTGCACGTTAAAACCAGTTTTTTACAGGGGTCATACAAAGTCAACAGTTTGTTAGAACACAACAGGTTCCTCGCCTTATTGAAAGCCCGTTCTTGACAGTCCCCCCAAAGCCATTCACAACCTTTACGCAGGAGCATGTGTAACGGCTCCAACAATGTGCTTAAGTTCAGCAGAAAGTTCCGGAAATAGTTCAAAAGTCCCAGGAATGATCGCAACTCCGACGTGTTGCCGGGCCTGGGCACCCGGCGGATCGCCTCCATTTTTGATTCAGTGGGCCGGATCCCATCTGCGGCAACCCTCCTGCCCAAAAACTCGACCTCTGGGGCCAAAAACACACACTTGGCCTTTTTCAGCCGCAGGCCTACCCGGTCCAGTCAGCGTAGCACCTCCTCCAGGTTGTGGAGGTGTTCCTCGGTGTCTCGACCCGTTATAAGGATGTCGTCTTGGAATACTATTGTTCCAGAAATGGATTTGAGCAAGCTTTCCATGTTTCTCAGAAAGATAGCTGCCGCTGAACGAATGCCAAACGGACACCTGTTGTAGATAAATAATCCCTTGTGCGTCGTGATGGTGGTCAGGAGCTTGGATTCTTCTGCCAGTTCCTGAGTCATGTAGGGCGAAGTGAACAGCTTGCTACCTGCCAGCGTGGCAAAAAGGTCCTCCGCTCTCGGGAGCGGGTATTGGTCTTGCAGCGACACTTGGTTGATGGGGCTTTGTAGTCGCCTGACCGAGCCATCTGCTTTAAGGACAGGAATGATGGGACTTGCCCAGTCGCTAAATTCAACGGCCGAAATTATGCCCTCTCTGAGCAGCCTGTCCAATTCACTTTCAATTTTCTCACGCATCACATACGGCAGCGCTCTGGCTTTGTGGTGCACTGGTCTGGCTTCCGGAGTGATGTGTATCACTACTTTGGTGCCCTTGAACGTTCCGACACCGGGTTGAAACAGTGACCCCAATTTTTGTAGGACCTGTGAGCATGAACTTTGCTGCACAGATGAAATGGCATGCACATCCCCCCATTTCCAATTCATCTCGGCTAGCCAGCTCCTCCCCAAGAGCTCGGAGTCATTTCCCGGGACGATCCAGAGTGGCAGCCGCTTCCGTGATCCATTATGTGTTACCACCAAGTTTGCACTGCCTAGCACTGGGATGATCTCTTTGGTGTATGTCCGTAGCTGCGTGTCAGTGTGTTCCAGTTTGGGCCTGCTAGCTCTGTGTGGCCATAGTCTCTCAAATTGTTGGGCGCTCATAAGTGACAGGCTAGCTCCCGTATCCAGCTCTATGTACACCGGGATGCCGTTCAATAAAACTTTCATCATCATGGGTGGCGTTTTAGTGTATGAGCTAAGGACGTCAGCCACATGAACCCACTGAACTTCAGCATCCATGGCTTTTCCCCAGGCATCATCCTGCATTGCAGACCCCTCGTCTGGTTCCTCTGTCTCACAGATTAGCCTCGCTACAGCCTTTCTGCACATCCTGGCCAAGTGTCCACTGACGTTACAAATCCTACAGGTATATTGCTGAAACCTGCAGCTTTTCGCAGTATGTCTACCCCCGCACCTCCAGCATGAGCTGAGATCGTTAACAAAGGGACTGTTACCAGGCATTCCTCTCTGATTGCCCATTTGGTTGTTTCTAAGCACTCTCATGGTGGGTGTTAATGGTCCCATCGCAGGACCTCGAGATGGCGTGAATTGCTGATCCCCTTTCCATTGTCCCTGTTGCGGGCCCACCCTAGAGCCTGTTGCTCCCTGGGTGGTTTCGAAATGCCCTTGCCTGCCTGCGGGGTCCCGAGCCGCGTTCACCATGTTAACTCCCTGGTCCATCGCCACATTGGGACCAGGGCTGCGTGCATAAATTAGCTTGGTCTCCTCTTCCCCTGCCATGAAGTTCTGAGCTATCAACACCGCCCCTTCTAAAGTCAAGTCCTTGGTCTCTATGAGCTTCCTGAAAATCCCGGCATGACTAATGCCCTCAATGAAGAAATCCCTTAACATCTCCCCTCTGCAGGCGTCTGTGCACTTACAGAGACTGGCCAAGCGCCGCAGGTCCGCAACGAAGTCCGAGATGTTTTGTCCCTCCCGACGCCGGTGTGTGTAGAACCGGTGCCGGTCCATGTGTACGCTACTCGCCGGCTTGAGATGCTCATTGATCAGCTGGCTGAGCTCTTCAAAGGACTTGTCCGCTGGCTTTTGGGGTGCGAGCAGGTCTTTCATCAGCGCATACGTCTGTGGACCACAGCTGGTCAGTAGATGTGCCCTCCGCTTGTCAGCCGCTGCCGCTCCCAGCTAGTCCTTCATGACAAAGCTCTGCTGGAGTCTCTCCATGAAGTCATCCCAGTCCTCACCCACACAGTAATGTTCCTCTGTGCTACCGGTGGCCATCCTCGTGGTTCGGTGATTCCCGTTTCTCATCGCCAAATGTGGTGTCCCTGCACCTTACTACAAAATCACACGAGGCATGTACTGCAGACACAGTCACTACGTGACCTTAACCTTTATTCCCCAGGACCAAGGAGTATCGGCCCTGGGTGGGAACTCCCCTTTTATACCTGGAAACCCAGGTGAGGAGTGTCTCCCACAAGTTCACCCCCTGTGGTCAGGGTGTGCATTTCTAGGGTATAAGTACAGTGTACAGGAGTTGCATGAAGGTTACAGTTACATGAAGGTTACCGTTACATGATGGTTACATACATGACACAGGGAAAGACCAGGTTCTGGCTAGTTCACCTTCTAGCATTCCAGGAGTCGCACGATCCAACGATAATGGAGGTGTTGACCAATCACAGCGATCAATCTCGATCAATGAATCTACAGGGGACCCAGACAGGAAATGAGGACACCCCCATTGGGGGAGAGCTTGGGGAACCCAAGGCCCACAGTCTCCTGTTTCCCCCGAGCTCGCCACACTCACCACACGGCACGTCTCAAACTGCTCATAAACTGTGACCCAAAATGTTCATTTCTGAAAGAAATCTAACTAATTTGCGTTGGAATGATTCAATATTAATGGCTTCCACCATCTGCCTTTGGAGTCAGTTGCGTGGATCTATCAGGGCCGGGAGCGGTGGGCGATGTGGGCGATGTGGATCGATCAGGGCTGGGAGCGGTGGGTGATGTGGGCGATGTGGATCTATCAGGGCCGGGAGCGATGGGTGATGTGGATCTATCAGGGCCGGGAGCGGTGGGTGATATGGATCTATCAGGGCCGGGAGCGGTGGGCGATGTGGGCGATGTGGATCTATCAGGGCCGGGAGCTGTGGGCGATGTGGATCTATCAGAGCCGGGAGCGGTGGGCGATGTGGGCGATGTGGATCTATCAGGGCCGGGAGCGATGGGTGATGTGGATCTATCAGGGCCGGGAGCGATGGGAGATGTGGATCTATCAGAGCCGGGAGCGGTGGGCGATGTGGATCTATCAGGGCCGGGAGCGGTGGGTGATGTGGGCGATGTGGATCTATCAGGGCCGAGAGCGGTGGGCGATGTGGATCTATCAGGGCCGGATGCGATGGGTGATGTGGATCTATCAGGGCCGGGAGCGGTGGGTGATGTGGGCGATGTGGATCTATCAGGGCCGGGAGCGGTGGGCAATGTGGATCTATCAGGGCCGGGAGCGGTGGGCGATGTGGATCAATCAGGGCCGGGAGCGGTGGGTGATGTGGGCGATGTGGATCTATCAGGGCCGTGAGCGGTGGGCGATGTGGATCTATCAGGGCCGGGAGCGGTGGGCGATGTGGGTGATGTGGATCAATCAGGGCCGGGAGCGGTGGGCGATGTGGATCTATCAGGGCCGGGAGCGGTGGTCGATGAGGATCTATCAGGGCCGGGAGCGATGGGTGATGTGGATCTATCAGGGCCGGGTGCGGTGGGCGATGTGGATCTATCAGGGCCTGGAGCGGTGGGCGATGTGGGCGATGTGGATCTATCAGGGCCGGGAGCGGTGGGTGATGTGGATCTATCAGGGCCGGGTTCGATGGGTGATGTGGATCTATCAGGGCCGGGAGCGGTGGGCGATGTGGGCGATGTGGATCTATCAGGACCGGGAGCGATGGGTGATGTGGATCTATCAGGGCCGGGAGCGATGGGTGATGTGGATCTATCAGGGCCGGGTGCGGTGGGCGATGTGGATCTATCAGGGCCGGGAGCGATGGGTGATGTGGATCTATCAGGGCCGGGTGCGGTGGGCGATGTGGATCTATCAGGGCCGGGAGCGATTGGTGATGTGGATCTATCAGGGCTGGGAGCGGTGGGCGATGTGGGCGATGTGGATCTATCAGGGCCGGGAGCGGTGGTCGATGAGGATCTATCAGGGCCGGGTGCGGTGGGCGATGTGGATCTATCAGGGCCGGGAGCGGTGGGCGATGTGGATCTATCAGGGCCGGGAGCGGTGGGCGATGTGAATCTATCAGGGCCGGGAGCGGTGGGCGATGTGGATCTATCAGGGCTGGGAGCGGTGGGTGATGTGGATCTATCAGGGCCGGGAGCGGTGGGCGATGTGGATCTATCAGGGCTGGGAGCGGTGGGTGATGTGGATCTATCAGGGCTGGGAGCGATGGGCGATGTGGATCTATCAGGGCCGGGAGCGGTGGGCGATGTGGATCTATCAGGGCTGGGAGCGATGGGTGATGTGGATCTATCAGGGCTGGGAGCGATGGGTGATGTGGATCTATCAGGGCTGGGAGCGGTGGGTGATGTGGATCTATCAGGGCCGGGAGCGATGGGCGATGTGGATCTATCAGGGCCGGGAGCGATGGGCGATGTGGATCTATCAGGGCTGGGAGCGGTGGGCGATGTGGGCGATGTGGATCTATCAGGGCCGGGAGCGGTGGTCAATGAGGATCTATCAGGGCCGGGAGCGGTGGGCGATGTGGACGATGTGGATCTATCAGGGCCGGGAGCGGTGGGCGATGTGGATCTATCAGGGCCGGGAGCGGTGGGCGATGTGGGCGATGTGGATCTATCAGGGCCGGGTGCGGTGGGTGATGTGGATCTATCAGGGCCGGGAGCGATGGGTGATGTGGATCTATCAGGGCCGGGAGCGATGGGTGATGTGGATCTTTCAGGGCCGGGAGCGATGGGTGATGTGGATCTATCAGGGCCGGGAGCGATGGGCGATGTGGATCTATCAGGGCCGGGAGCGATGGGCGATGTGGATCTATCAGGGCTGGGAGCGGTGGGCGATGTGGATCTATCAGGGCCGGGAGCGGTGGGTGATGTGGACCTATCAGGGCCGGGTGCGGTGGGCGATGTGGGCGATGTGGATCTATCAGGGCCGGGAGCGGTGGGTGATGTGGACCTATCAGGGCCGGGTGCGGTGGGTGATGTGGGCGATGTGGATCTATCAGGGCCGGGTGCGGTGGGTGATGTGGGCGATGTGGATCTATCAGGGCCGGGAGCGATGGATGATGTGGATCTATCAGGGCTGGGAGCGATGGGTGATGTGGATCTATCAGGGCCGGGAGCGATGGGCGATGTGGATCTATCAGAGCCGGGAGCGGTGGGCGATGTGGGTGATGTGGATCTATCAGAGCCGGGAGCGGTGGGCGATGTGGGCGATGTGGATCTATCAGGGCCGGGAGCGGTGGGCGATGTGGGTGATGTGGATCTATCAGGGCCGGGAGCGGTGGGTGATGTGGATCTATCAGGGCCGGGAGCGGTGGGTGATGTGGATCTATCAGGGCCGGGAGCGGTGGGCGATGTGGGCGATGTGGATCTATCAGGGCTGGGAGCGATGGGTGATGTGGATCTATCAGGGCCAGGAGCGGTGGGCGATGTGGGTGATGTGGATCTATCAGGGCCGGGAGCGGTGGGCGATGTGGATCTATCAGGGCCGGGAGCGGTGGGTGATGTGGATCTATCAGGGCCGGGAGCGGTGGGCGATGTGGATCTATCAGGGCCGGGAGCGGTGGGCGATGTGGATCTATCAGGGCCGGGAGCGGTGGGCGATGTGGATCTATCAGGGCCGGGAGCGGTGGGCGATGTGGATCTATCAGGGCCGGGAGCGGTGGGTGATGTGGGCGATGTGGATCTATCAGGGCCGGGAGCAGTGGGCGATGTGGGTGATGTGGATCTATCAGGGCCGGGAGCGGTGGGAGATGTGGATCTATCAGGGCCGGGAGCGGTGGGCGATGTGGATCTATCAGGGCCGGGAGCGGTGGGTGATGTGGGTGATGTGGATCTATCAGGGCCGGGAGCGGTGGGTGATGTGGACCTATCAGGGCCGGGAGCGGTGGGCGATGTGGATCTATCAGGGCCGGGAGCGGTGGGTGATGTGGGTGATGTGGATCTATCAGGGCCGGGAGCGGTGGGCGATGTGAATCTATCAGGGCCGGGAGCGGTGGGTGATGTGGGTGATGTGGATCTATCTGGGCCGGGAGCAGTGGGTGATGTGGACCTATCAGGGCCGGGAGCGGTGGGTGATGTGGCCGATGTGGACCTATCAGGGCCGGGAGCGGTGGGCGATGTAGATCTATCAGGGCCGGGAGCGGTGGGCGATGTGGATCTATCAGGGCCGGGAGCGGTGGGCGATGTGGATCTATCAGGGCTGGGAGATGTGGGCAATGTGGATCTATCGGGGCCGGGAGCGGTGGGTGATGTGGGCAATGTGGATCTATCGGGGCCGGGAGCGGTGGGTGATGTGGGCAATGTGGATCTATCAGGGCTGGGAGCGGTGGGCGATGTGGGCAATGTGGATCTATCGGGGCCGGGAGCGGTGGGTGATGTGGGCAATGTGGATCTATCAGGGCCGGGAGCGGTGGGTGATGTGGGCAATGTGGATCTATCAGGGCTGGGAGATGTGGGCAATGTGGATCTATCGGGGCCGGGAGCGGTGGGCGATGTGGATCTATCAGGGCCGGGAGCGGTGGGCGATGTGGATCTATCAGGGCCGGGAGCGGTGGGTGATGTGGATCTATCAGGGCCGGAAGCGATGGGTGATGTGGATCTATCAGGGCTGGGAGCGATGGGTGATGTGCATCTATCAGGGCCGGGAGCGATGGGCGATGTGGATCTATCAGGGCCGGGAGCGGTGAGCGATGTGGGCAATGTGGATCTATCGGGGCCGGGAGCGGTGGGTGATGTGGGCAATGTGGATCTATCAGGGCCGGGAGCGGTGGGTGATGTGGGCAATGTGGATCTATCAGGGCTGGGAGATGTGGGCAATGTGGATCTATCGGGGCCGGGAGCGGTGGGCGATGTGGATCTATCAGGGCCGGGAGCGGTGGGCGATGTGGATCTATCAGGGCCGGGAGCGATGGGCGATGTGGATCTATCGGGGCCGGGAGCGGTGGGTGATGTGGATCTATCAGGGCCGGGAGCGATGGGCGATGTGGATCTATCAGGGCCGGGAGCGGTGGGCGATGTGGATCTATCAGGGCTGGGAGCGATGGGTGATGTGGATCTATCAGGGCTGGGAGCGATGGGCGATGTGGATCTATCAGGGCCGGGAGCGGTGGGCGATGTGGATCTATCAGGGCTGGGAGCGGTGGGCGATGTGGGCGATGTGGATCTATCAGGGCCGGGAGCGGTGGGTGATGTGGGTGATGTGGATCTATCTGGGCCGGGAGCAGTGGGTGATGTGGACCTATCAGGGCCGGGAGCGGTGGGTGATGTGGCCGATGTGGACCTATCAGGGCCGGGAGCGGTGGGCGATGTGGGCGATGTGGACCTATCAGGGCCGGGAGCGGTGGGCGATGTGGGCGATGTGGATCTATCGGGGCCGGGAGCGGTGGGTGATGTGGGCAATGTGGATCTATCAGGGCTGGGAGCGGTGGGTGATGTGGATCTATCAGGGCCGGGAGCGATGGGCGATGTGGATCTATCAGGGCTGGGAGCGATGGGCGATGTGGATCTATCAGGGCTGGGAGCGATGGGCGATGTGGATCTATCAGGGCTGGGAGCGGTGGGTGATGTGGATCTATCAGGGCCGGGAGCGATGGGCGATGTGGATCTATCAGGGCTGGGAGCGATGGGCGATGTGGATCTATCAGGGCTGGGAGCGATGGGTGATGTGGATCTATCAGGGCCGGGAGCGGTGGGCGATGTGGGCAATGTGGATCTATCAGGGCTGGGAGCGGTGGGTGATGTGGGTGATGTGGATCTATCAGGGCCGGGAGCGATGGGTGATGTGGATCTATCAGGGCCGGGAACGATGGGCGATGTGGATCTATCAGGGCCGGGAGCGATGGGCGATGTGGACCTATCAGGGCCGGGAGCGGTGGGCGATGTGGATCTATCAGGGCCGGGAGCGGTGGGTGATGTGGATCAATCAGGGCCGGGGGCGGTGGGCGATGTGGATCTATCAGGGCCGGGAGCGGTGGGTGATGTGGATCAATCAGGGCCGGGAGCGGTGGGTGATGTGGGTGATGTGGATCTATCAGGGCCGGGGGCGGTGGGCGATGTGGATCTATCAGGGCCGGGAGCGGTGGGTGATGTGGATCTATCAGGGCTGGGAGCGATGGGCGATGTGGATCTATCAGGGCTGGGAGCGATGGGTGATGTGGATCTATCAGGGCTGGGAGCGGTGGGTGATGTGGATCTATCAGGGCCGGGAGCGATGGGTGATGTGGATCTATCAGGGCCGGGAGCGATGGGTGATGTGGATCTATCAGGGCTGGGAGCGATGGGTGATGTGGATCTATCAGGGCTGGGAGCGATGGGTGATGTGGATCTATCTGGGCCGGGAGCGATGGGTGATGTGGATCTATCAGGGCTGGGAGCGATGGGTGATGTGGATCTATCAGGGCCGGGAGCGGTGGGTGATGTGGATCTATCAGGGCCGGGAGCGGTGGGCGATGTAGATCTATCAGGGCCGGGAGCGGTGGGTGATGTGGATCTATCAGGGCCGGGAGCGGTGGGTGATGTGGGCGATGTGGATCTATCAGGGCCGGGAGCGTTGGGTGATGTGGATCTATCAGGGCCGGGAGCGGTGGGTGATGTGGGCGATGTGGATCTATCAGGGCCGGGAGCGGTGGGTGATGTGGATCTATCAGGGCCGGGAGCGGTGGGTGATGTGGGTGATGTGGATCTATCAGGGCCTGGAGCGGTGGGCGATGTGGATCTATCAGGGCCGGGAGCGGTGGGCGATGTGGGCGATGTGGATCTATCAGGGCCTGGAGCGGTGGGCGATGTGGATCTATCAGGGCCGGGAGCGGTGGGCGATGTGGATCTATCAGGGCCGGGAGCGGTGGGTGATGTGGATCTATCAGGGCCGGGAGCGGTGGGTGATGTGGATCTATCAGGGCTGGGAGCGGTGGGCGATGTGGATCTATCAGGGCCGGGAGCGGTGGGCGATGTGGGCGATGTGGATCTATCAGGGCCGGGAGCGGTGGGCGATGTGGATCTATCAGGGCCGGTAGCGGTGGGCGATGTGGGCGATGTGGATCTATCAGGGCCGGGAGCGGTGGGCGATGTGGATCTATCAGGGCCGGGAGCGATGGGTGATGTGGGCGATGTGGATCTATCAGGGCCGGGAGCGGTGGGCGATGTGGGCGATGTGGATCTATCAGGGCCGGGAGCGGTGGGCGATGTGGGCGATGTGGATCTATCAGGGCCGGGAGCGGTGGGCGATGTGGGCGATGTGGATCTATCAGGGCCGGGAGCGGTGGGCGATGTGGGCGATGTGGATCTATCAGGGCCGGGAGCGGTGGGCGATGTGGATCTATCAGGGCCGGTAGCGGTGGGCGATGTGGGCGATGTGGATCTATCAGGGCCGGGAGCGGTGGGCGATGTGGATCTATCAGGGCCGGGAGCGATGGGTGATGTGGATCTATCAGGGCCGGGAGCGATGGGTGATGTGGATCTATCAGGGCCGGGAGCGATGGGTGATGTGGACCTATCAGGGCCGGGTGCGGTGGGCGATGTGGGCGATGTGGATCTATCAGGGCCGGGAGCGGTGGGCGATGTGGATCTATCAGGGCCCGGTGCGGTGGGTGATGTGGGCGATGTGGATCTATCAGGGCCGGGAGCGATGGGTGATGTGGATCTATCAGGGCCGGGAGCGGTGGGTGATGTGGATCTATCAGGGCTGGGAGCGATGGGCGATGTGGATCTATCAGAGCCGGGAGCGGTGGGCGATGTGGGTGATGTGGATCTATCAGGGCCGGGAGCGGTGGGCGATGTGGGTGATGTGGATCTATCAGGGCCGGGAGCGGTGGGCGATGTGGGCGATGTGGATCTATCAGGGCTGGGAGCGATGGGTGATGTGGATCTATCAGGGCCGGGAGCGGTGGGTGATGTGGGTGATGTGGATCTATCAGGGCCGGGAGCGGTGGGCGATGTGGGTGATGTGGATCTATCAGGGCCGGGAGCGGTGGGCGATGTGGATCTATCAGGGCCGGGAGCGGTGGGCGATGTGGGCGATGTGGATCTATCAGGGCCGGGAGCGGTGGGCGATGTGGATCTATCAGGGCCGGGAGCGGTGGGTGATGTGGGTGATGTGGATCTATCAGGGCCGGGAGCGGTGGGTGATGTGGACCTATCAGGGCCGGGAGCGGTGGGCGATGTGGATCTATCAGGGCCGGGAGCGGTGGGTGATGTGGGTGATGTGGATCTATCAGGGCCGGGAGCGGTGGGCGATGTGGATCTATCAGGGCTGGGAGCGGTGGGCGATGTGGGCGATGTGGATCTATCAGGGCTGGGAGCGGTGGGTGATGTGGGTGATGTGGATCTCTCTGGGCCGGGAGCAGTGGGTGATGTGGACCTATCAGGGCCGGGAGCGATGGGTGATGTGTATCTATCAGGGCCGGGAGCGATGGGCGATGTGGATCTATCAGGGCTGGGAGCGATGGGTGATGTGGATCTATCAGGGCCGGGAGCGGTGGGCGATGTGGATCTATCAGGGCCGGGAGCGATGGGCGATGTGGATCTATCAGGGCCGGGAGCGGTGGGCGATGTGGATCTATCAGGGCCGGGAGCGGTGGGTGATGTGGGTGATGTGGATCTATCTGGGCCGGGAGCAGTGGGTGATGTGGACCTATCAGGGCCGGGAGCGGTGGGTGATGTGGCCGATGTGGACCTATCAGGGCCGGGAGCGGTGGGCGATGTGGGCGATTTAGATCTATCAGGGCCGGGAGCGGTGGGTGATGTGGATCTATCAGGGCCGGGAGCGGTGGGTGATGTGGGTGATGTGGATCTATCAGGGCCGGGAGCGGTGGGCGATGTGGATCTATCAAGGCCGGGAGCGGTGGGCGATGTGGGCGATGTGGATCTATCGGGGCCGGGAGCGGTGGGTGATGTGGATCTATCGGGGCCGGGAGCGGTGGGCGATGTGGGCAATGTGGATCTATCAGGGCTGGGAGCGGTGGGTGATGTGGGCAATGTGGATCTATCAGGGCTGGGAGCGGTGGGCGATGTGGGCGATGTGGATCTATCGGGGCCGGGAGCGGTGGGTGATGTGGATCTATCGGGGCCGGGAGCGGTGGGTGATGTGGGCAATGTGGATCTTTCAGGGCTGGGAGCGGTGGGTGATGTGGATCTATCGGGGCCGGGAGCGGTGGGCGATGTGGATCTATCGGGGCCGGGAGCGGTGGGTGATGTGGGCAATGTGGATCTATCAGGGCTGGGAGCGGTGGGTGATGTGGATCTATCGGGGCCGGGAGCGGTGGGTGATGTGGGCAATGTGGATCTATCAGGGCCGGGAGCGGTGGGTGATGTGGGCAATGTGGATCTATCAGGGCTGGGAGCGGTGGGCGATGTGGGCAATGTGGATCTATCGGGGCCGGGAGCGGTGGGCGATGTGGATCTATCAGGGCCGGGAGCGGTGGGCGATGTGGATCTATCAGGGCCGGGAGCGGTGGGTGATGTGGATCTATCAGGGCCGGGAGCGATGGGTGATGTGGATCTATCAGGGCTGGGAGCGATGGGTGATGTGTATCTATCAGGGCCGGGAGCGATGGGCGATGTGGATCTATCAGGGCTGGGAGCGATGGGTGATGTGGATCTATCAGGGCCGGGAGCGATGGGCGATGTGGATCTATCAGGGCCGGGAGCGATGGGCGATGTGGATCTATCAGGGCTGGGAGCGATGGGTGATGTGGATCTATCAGGGCCGGGAGCGGTGGGCGATGTGGGCGATGTGGATCTATCAGGGCCTGGAGCGGTGGGTGATGTGGATCTATCAGGGCCGGGAGCGGTGGGTGATGTGGATCTATCAGGGCCGGGAGCGGTGGGCGATGTGGGTGATGTGGATCTATCAGGGCCGGGAGCGGTGGGCGATGTGGATCTATCAGGGCCGGGAGCGGTGGGCGATGTGGATCTATCGGGGCCGGGAGCGGTGGGCGATGTGGATCTATCAGGGCCGGGAGCGGTGGACGATGTGGATCTATCAGGGCCGGGAGCGGTGGGTGATGTGGATCTATCAGGGCCGGGAGCGGTGGGCGATGTGGATCTATCAGGGCCGGGAGCGGTGGACGATGTGGATCTATCAGGGCCGGGAGCGGTGGGTGATGTGGATCTATCGGGGCCGGGAGCGGTGGGCGATGTGGATCTATCAGGGCCGGGAGCAGTGGGCGATGTGGATCTATCAGGGCTGGGAGCGATGGGTGATGTGGATCTATCAGGGCTGGGAGCGATGGGCGATGTGGATCTATCAGGGCCGGGAGCGGTGGGCGATGTGGATCTATCAGGGCTGGGAGCGATGGGTGATGTGGATCTATCAGGGCTGGGAGCGATGGGTGATGTGGATCTATCAGGGCTGGGAGCGATGGGCGATGTGGATCTATCAGGGCCGGGAGCGGTGGGCGATGTGGGCGATGTGGATCCAACAGGGCCGGGAGCAGTGGACAATATGGGGGAGCAGTGGGCGATATGGACCACTCCTGTTTCTCCAGGCTCCACATTACCTCCTGTTGGCAGACGATCCCAAGGTCAGGTTTGCTGCAGTGTAGCTGGCAGCTGCAGTGGGACCGCAAGTCAGAACCAAGCCCCTTAGTCCTGTAATGTATGCACCTGTGAGTATGCTCACTGGTTGGTGGAGCCGTTGAGTTGGGAGTGGCTTAGCCAGTTACGTGATGTTCACAAGACTCAATAAAACCCCAGCCAGTTTGGTTCGGGGCATCCACGATGGGGCAGGTGGTTGTGAGCCTGGTGGATAAACTGGTAAAGTGTCGTGTGATTGTTAAACCTTTGCTAATAAACCAACTAGCTCTTAATAGCGAGGTGTTGCTTTGAATTCTTAAGCAAAGAACCCAGGAAGCAAATACATTACAGTTTCCATATGTAAAGGATCTAACACCTACATTAGGCGTCAGTAAACAACAGCACAGAAGGAGACCATCCAACCCCTCACGACAGTGCCGGCTCTTTGAAACCACTGCAAAGTTTAGTATCACACCCCAGTGTCTTCCCAATAACCCTGATAATCAGTCCTCTGCAAGTACATGTCCAATTAGCTTTTGAAAGTTCCCATGGAATCTGTTTCTACCAGCCGTTCAGGCCATGAGTTCCAGATATTAACAGCCCTCTGTGTGCAGTAATTTCTCCTCCTTTTCTCTCGAGTTCTCGTTTCCAATTATTGGAAATCTATAGCAGGTTATTTCGGTGCTAAATGGGTGTGCCCACCTCGCCCTTCTGTCCCTCTCCCCTACAGCAGCTGGTGCTGCTCTGCCTGGCCGCGTGTCCTCCCATTCCCCCTGCAGACCACGGGGACCCCCTGGTAAGATGCTGATGACCAAACACTCCCTTTCTCCTGGTGACTCCTACAAGGTGTCCAATAAGGTCGAGTCGCTCAGCATTCACACATACGAGAATTTCCAGAATAAATATTGTTAGGAGTGTTGGTGAAGTCTTGACCAAGTGTCCCGAAAAGTCTCCCGATGTGTTTCAAAGGCCCACCAAACCTCCAGCAGCAAGTGAACAGTAAAAGGAGATATACCTTTTAAGCAGCACTCGAAATCCCCAGCAACAACTAGTTTAACCCAATCAGTTGGTCAGTTAGGATAGGTCATTCGGTCAAGCGCTATCCACCAAAACGGCATGCCACCTACTTAATGCGCACTGGCAGGCCTCCAGGTGGCCGTTCTTGGGCTGGCTTCAACTCCTTTACCAAGATGGCGTCTTCCGCTAAACATGGGTTAAACCGATGTTTCAGCTTAAAATCCCATCTTGGCTGTCTCAGAGGCTCGTTAGTGTCTAAAGTATGCAGGGAAAATCGCCCCTGTGATCCTTGGTTACCGACCCACTTGCCCGGGGAAATAATTTCTCCCTACTTGCTCTATCAAAACCTCTCATCATTTTAAATGCCTCTAGTCGGTCTCCCTGTCACCTTCTCTGCTGTAAGGAGAAGAATCCCAGCTTCTCGCCACATCACTCAACTCCCTCATATCTGGTACCATTCCGGTCAACCCCTCTGCACCCTCGGCAGGCCCTCGACATCCTTCCTAAATTGCGGGGCCCACAATTGTACACAATGCTCCAGTTGGGGCCGAACCAGACATTTGTAAAGGTTTAGCAGAACTTCCTTGTTTTTGATTTTGTATTCAAAATCCCTATTTACAAAGCCAAGTATCCCATGCCATCCCATAATAGGATGCCTATTGTTTTAAACTTTCCCAATATGGCCATCGTTGCACTTCCAGCCACTTGCAGCAAAGTTGAAGCCCATGGAATAAAAGGGACAATGGCAGCATGGATACAGAATTGTCTCAGTGACAGGAAACAGAGAGTAGTGGTGAACGGTTGTTTCTGGGACTGGAGGAAGGTATACAGTGGCGTTCCCCAGGGGTCGGTACTGGGACCACTGCTTTTCCTGATATGTATTAATGACTTGGATGTCGGAGTGCAGAGCATAGTTTCATAATTTGCAGATGGCACTAAACTTGGAAGTGTAGTGACAGTGACGAGGATAGTGATAGACTTCAAGAGGACATAGGCAGGCTGGTTAAATGGGCGGACACGTGGCAGGTGAAGTTTAACGCAGAAAAATGCAAAGTGATACATTTTGGGAGGAAGAACGAGGAGAGGCAATATAAACTAAAGGGTACAATCCTAAAGTGGGTGCAGGAACAGAGAGACCCCTCGGGGTCCACAAATCATTGGAGGTGGCAGGGCAGGCTGAGATTGTGGTTAAACAAGCATACGGGATCCTGGGCTTCATAAACAGAGATATAGAGTACAAAAGCAAGGAAGTTATGATGAACCAGTGTAAAACACTGGTTTGGCCTAAACTGGAGCATTGGCCTGGAAATCCCAGCCTCCCGGGTCGGTATGGGGTGTGTACGGGATGTGTACACAGTATGTACGGGGTGTGTACGGGGTGTGTACGCAGTGTGTACGATGAGGTGTGTACGGGGTGTGTACAGGATGTGTACGCAGTATGTACGGAATGTGTACGGGGTGTGTACGGAGTGTGTACGGGGTGTGTACGAGGTGTGTACGCAGTGTGTACGATGGGGTGTGTACGGGGTGTGTACGGAGTGTGTACGGGGTGTGTACGCAGTGTGTACGCAGTGTGTACGGAGTGTGTACGGGGTGTGTACGCAGTGTGTACGATGGGGTGTGTACGATGGGGTGTGTACGGAGTGTGTACGGGGTGTGTACGAAGTGTGTACGAGGTGTGTACGCAGTGTGTACGATGGGGTATGTACGGGGTGTGTACGCAGTGTGTACGGGGTGTGTACGGAGTGTGTACGGGGTGTGTACGGGGTGTGTATGATGGGGTGTGTACGGGATGTGTACAGGATGTGTACGCAGTATGTACGGAGTGTGTACGGGGTGTGTACGGAGTGTGTACGGGGTGTGTACGGGGTGTGTACGAGGTGTGTACGCAGTGTGTACGATGGGGTGTGTACGGGGTGTGTACGGAGTGTGTACGGGGTGTGTACGCAGTGTGTACGCAGTGTGTACGGAGTGTGTACGGGGTGTGTACGCAGTGTGTACGATGGGGTGTGTACGGGGTGTGTACGGAGTGTGTACGAGGTGCGTACGGGGTGTGTACGAGGTGTGTACGCAGTGTGTACGATGGGGTGTGTACGGGGTGTGTACGGGGTGTGTACGGGGTGTGTACGATGGGGTGTGTACGGGGTGTGTACAGGGTGTGTACGCAGTATGTACGGAGTGTGTACGGGGTGTGTACGGAGTGTGTATGGGGTGTGTACGGGGTGTGTACGAGGTGTGTAGGCAGTGTGTATGGGGTGTGTACGCAGTGTGTACGGGCCCGGGAAGTCTTCTCAAAAGCCGGTTATCGGGGCACAAAGGGCATGCGCTGAAAGCCGGCTTTCCCGATCTGTCAGGCTGGAGCTGGAGCTCGTCAGATCCTTCATATCTCGGGAGCGAGGACATTTGCACGGGCAAGATTGCGGGATTTACCCATATCTTGCCCGGCAAATGTCCTCAAAACTCTCGCGCCTGATAAAAACCAGGCACATAGCCTACTGTTACAGGCGTAAGAGTTTTAAATTACACAAAAACACAATATACATTTTTTACAACACATTTTATTGTTGAAAACCCTGCCCACTAAGGTAAGTTTATTTTAAACCATAATTAAAAAAACGTTTTAAAAAATCGGAAAAATATATATTTTTTATACAAATAACTTTAATTTAAATGAATGTTAAGTATGTGATCTATTTTTTCTATTTTTTATTAGTGTTTTGGATGTTTGAGTCCAATTTACGGAGTTCCCATTATTATGAATGAGAAAATACTGTACCTGGATTGGCTGCCCAGAGCCATGTGACTGCAGCTGCGGCCCTGCGCATGTGCTGACGTGCACGTGCTGCGACGCGCAGTCAGGGGAGGCCTCAGGACCGGGAACTCGCGTGGGTGCAGCAACAACAGGTAGGTGGGCATCTTTTTTAACTTTTTCATTCGAGCGCCCGCGGGAAGCAGCCAACCGGGATTTCTAGGCCAATGTGTCCAATTATGAGCACCGCACTTTAGGAAGGATGTGAAGGCCTTAGAGAGGGCACAGAAAAGATTTACGAGAATGGTTCCAGGATGAGGGACTTCAGTTACGTGGATAGACTGGAGAAGCTGGGGTTGTTCTCCTGGGAGCAGAGAAGGTTGAAAGGAGATTTGATCGAGGTGTTCAAAATCATGAGGGGTCTAGACAGAGTAGATCGAGAGAAACTGTTCCCATTGGCAGAAAGGTCGAGAACCAGAGGGCACAGATTTAAGCCGATTGCAAGAAGAACCAAAGCAGTGTGATGTAAAACTATTTTACGCAGCGAGTGGTTAGGATCTGAAATGCACTGCCTGGGAGGGTGGTGGAGGCAGACTCAATCGTGGCTTTCAAAGGGGAGTTGTATAAGTACCTGAAGGAAACAGATTGCAAGGGTATCGATAAAGGGCGGGGGAGGGGGAGTGGCTGAAGTGCTCCTGCAGAGAACCGGCACGGCCTTGATGGGCTGAATGGCCTCCTTCTGTGATTCTTTGAAGTGCGCACACACTTCCTGCCCACCATATTGGTGTTTAATAGTCCAGTTAGCGCTGTTTGGGTGAATATATAGGCCCATGGCTTTCACACTGGCCTGGGGTTTATAGCACACCCCCAGGAATAGTGTACCTCTGGCATCATTTATTAATTCTATCCAAATGTGCATGTAATTGTGTCATAATGTGATGTTCTCAGGTTTTATTATCACCTGGTCAGTGTCTTGGAATTCCCTGCCCAGCACCATGGTGGGAGCACCGTCACCACAAGGGCTGGAGTGCTTCGCCCAGGTCGTCGCTGGCGGGGAAGAGGCCCAGTCGCCGCTGGGTGGAGGCTCGGAGGGAAGTCTCGTGCATGAGGTAGGCCCGAACCTGTGGTCGGAGCAGGTCAGAGGCTCACTGGGCACCGTCGGGGATCGGGTGGAGCAGGTGAGTCGGCCACGTCCAGTGGGGAATGAAAGGCTTGGCAGCGGGAAGGTCGATCTGGGAGGTAAGTCCGACGCTCAATGATGGAGCCTCTTCTCCTCCAGCACGCGGTGAGCACAATGGCTGTGACCACCCTGACCTCTCCTCCTTCGACTCTGAACACCCTGACCTCCACTCCAAAAAATGGACCTCTGACCTTCCCAATGCCTGCCCCCAGCCAAGCCTCAGATCAACTACCATCTCACCAAAGGGCGCTACTCATCGCTGAGCTTACGGCCCGCATCTCACCGTAGGCTTTTAGGCCCATACAGCAGAGCCTGCTCTTCAGTCACCTTGGACCCTCTTGCCACTGGACCAAGACCTTGCTCAGCTAAGCCCGTGTGGTAGCTGGTGTGCAGCGGCCACCCCACGTTAAAAGAACTCACGCACAGACATCTTCCACCCTTCAAAATGAAGTTTGAGACCTGGAACGTCAGGATCCTCATGGACAACTCCAACTTTGGACTGTTCAGTCACCTAAGAACTCATTTTTAGAGTGGAAGCAAGTCTTCCTTGATTTCAAGGGACTGCCTTTGATGATGATGAGTGCTTCATGAAGAAGGCCCACCCTCACCTTCTCAGCACAGCGAGGGATGGGTAACAAATGCCGGCCTTGCCACATCTTGACAAAATATGGAAAAAAAAGACCAGAATAAGGAAACAGTTTGAAAAGCGGAGAACAGCCCATAGAGGCTAGGTTGGTAATACAAATATAAATTGATGGAGATACTCAGAAGGTCAGGCAGCAGCTATGGAGAGAGATGACCTTTCACCTGTGGAGAGAGATGACCTTTCACCTGTGGAGAGAGATGACCTTTCACCTGGGGAGAGAGATGACCTTTCACCTGTGGAAAAAGATGCCCTTTCACCAGAACTGGAATATGTCAGATGAAGCCGTTCTTAAACAAAGACAGGGCCTGGGATAAAGGGCAGGCAAATAACAAAAGGGGCAGGTCTGTGGAGTTGTATGGCAGGAGAGATTAAATGACCAAAGGCCATGATGGAGCTAAATGGGATGGTAATGGGACAAGTATAGAACAAAAGATGTATGTGGTGAGAGAATATGTATGTGGTGGCAGCAGAATAGCAGAAGCGGAGGCAAACTTGGACAATCTGGCAAGAGAAGAAGGGTCCTGTGGCCTGGGACCTTGGCAGAAGAAGGCAGGTAGACCCTGGAGGTGAGGAGCACCTTGCCTGCTGATACCAACAGAGAATCCCCAACACCAGCCCACACTACCCCCACTCCCAACGGCTCTGCTGCCTGAGCCCGGTCAATGTAAGCCTATCTCTGGCACACCCAGCACCACGACTGGCTTGGCTGCAGTTATACTGCTCTTTCCGCGACGTTATGAAGCCGAGGCCCTTCGGGGCGGCAGGGTGAATGTGCAGAGTGACCGGCCCACGGTGAAGACACTCTTCAGGCCCGGCAGATGTCCGGTTTTCCTGGTGCTGCTGTTGAACCGATGATTGGGCCGATTGTGTCACGGTACACCAGTGGTTATATTGCTGTACCAGTAATCCAGAGGCCTGGACCAATAATGCAGAGAACGTGAGTTCAAATCCCCCATGGCAGTGGGAGAACTTGAATTCAGTTTAGAAAATCTAGAAATAAAAAGCTGGGTGTCAGTAAAAGTCCCCATGAAGCTGTCAGATTGTTGTAAAAACCTAACTGGTTCACTAATGTCCTTCAGGGACGGAAACTACCGCCCTTACCCGGTCTGGCCTACATGTGACTCCAGTCCCACACCAACGTGGCTGAATCATAGAACCATAGAAATTTACAGCACAGAAGGAGGCCATTCAGCCCCTCGTGTCCGTGCCGGCCGACCAAGAGCTACCCAGCCTAATCCCACTTTCCAGCTCTGGTTCCGTAGCCCTGTAGATTACGGCACTTCAGGTGCACATCCGAGTACTTTTTAAATGTGGTGAGGGTTTCTGCCTCTACCACCCTTTCAGGCAGTGAGTTCCAGACCCCCACCACCCTCTGGGTGAAGAAATTTCCCCTCAAATCCCCTCTAAACCTCCGACCAATTACTTTAAATCTATGGCCCCTGGTTGTTGACCTCTCTGCTGAGGGAAATAGATCCTTCCTATCCACTCTAACT
The DNA here is from genome assembly GCF_044704955.1 of Pristiophorus japonicus. NCBI lineage: Eukaryota > Metazoa > Chordata > Chondrichthyes > Pristiophoridae > Pristiophorus > Pristiophorus japonicus. Next base: position 59,476,459 of record NC_091994.1, on the reverse strand, counting down.
AGGCCTCTCGTAATTTTATACACCTCAATAAGGTCTTCCTTCAGCCTCTTCTGTTCCAAAGAAAATAACCCCAGCCTATCCAATCTGTCCTCATAGCTAAAATTCTCCAGTCCAGGCAACATCCTCGTAAATCTCCTCTGTACCCTCTCCAGTGCAATCATGTCCTTCCTGTAATGCAATGACCAGAACTGCACACAGTACTCCAGCTGTGGACTAACTAGTGTTTTATATAGCTCAAGCATAACCTCCCTGCTTTTGTATTTTATGCCTTGGCTAATAAAGGCAAGCATTCCATATGCTTTCTTCACCACCTTATCTACCTGGTCTGCTACCTTCAGGGATCTGTGGACCTGCACTCCAAGGTCCCTTTGTTCCTCTGCACTTCTCAGTGTCCTACCATTTATTGTGTCTTCCCTTGCCTTGTTAGTTCTCCCCAAATGAATTAATTCACATTTATCAGGATTGAATTCCATTTTCCATTGTTCTGCCAACCTGACCAGTTCATTGATATTTTCCTGCAGTCTGCAGCTTTCTTCTTCATTATCAACCAGACGACCAATTTTTGTATCATCTGCAAACTTCTTAATCATACCCCCTACATTCAAGTCCAAGTCATTGATGCAAAGCAAGGGTTCCAGCACTGAGCCCTGCGGAACCCCACTGGATACAGCCTTCCAGTCACAAAAACACCCATCAACCATTACCCTTTGCTTCCTGCCTCTGAGCCAATTTTGGATCCAACTTGCCACTTTGCCCTGGATCCCATGGGCTTTTACTTTCGTGACCAGTCTGCCATGTGGGACCTTATCAACAGCTTTGCTAAAATCCATATAGACTACATCATACACACTGCCCTCATTGACCCTCCTGGTTACCTCCTCGAAAAATTCAATCAAGTTAGTCAGACACCACCTTCCCTTTACAAATCCATGCTGACTGTCTTTGATTAATCCGTGTCTTTCCAAATGAAGATTTATCCTGTCCCTCAGGATTTTTTCCAATAATTTTCCCACCATCGAGGTTAGGCTGACTAGCTTGTAATTACTTGGTCTATCCCTTTCTCCCTTTTTAAACAAAGGTACAACATTAGCAGTCCTCCAGTCCTCTGGCACCTCACCTGTGGCCAGAGAGGATTGGAAAATGATGGTCAGAGCCTCTGCCATTTCCTCTCTTGTTTCTTTTAACAGCCTCTGAAGTAGCCATAGCAAACCATTCAGTTGTGTCAGCACCTTCTGAGGGTAACTAAGGATGGGCAATAAATGCTGGCCTTGCCCACATCCCGAGAATGAATAATAAAAATGTAATTGGCTTGGGGTTTCCCAGGTTGGGCCGTGGATGAGTACAGAGAGGAGCTGGAAACACGCTCCCATCTTCAACATGAGAAGTGGAATGAGGATTCACAACTCATTTATATGCCAGCTCCTGGTACCAGCCCATGTGCTGGAAAAAATAAGTGGGTCAGAAATATAAATGTGGAGCACTCTACTGCCTAGGATCCTATTTATAGCCCGCCAGTGGAACCTCAATGGGAGCATTCATTATTCATTAGCAGTGTAATCGTAAATCATCACTGTCCCAGCAATAAGAACATGTAGTTTCATTTACACAAAGCCATAGGTGCACTGAGCCCTGCCATCCCACATGTTTCCAATGCCCAGGGTTCATGCACACAGAGCGGGGAGCACCCACTTCTTGTTGCTTCTGCTGTGCCCCTTCACCCCAGGGATCGAAGCATGTGCCAACCCATCTCCCGCTGGCAGAGGGAAAGCCAGCTTTCTGCGGCACTCGAGTTTCTACCACTGTTGAGGAACAGGTTGTTTGAGCTGTACCAGAGGAACATCCTTTAAAGGCGGTGCCATCCTGGGGTGTCAATGCCTGACTGATGTGACTGGGTTTCTCTGCTGCTATCAGAAGCCCCAGGTGCAAGTGAGACTTTCAAAACATGTCCCGTGAATGATTTGCTTATTATCATCATTATCATCATAGGCAGCCCCTTGAAACGAGGATGACTTGCATCCTCGCCAAAAATTGATGAGTTCACAGGTGTTTCAATGAAGGACCTAATATTCCAGATCCCGAACTACATGTTGAAGGGTGGAAGATGCCTGTGCGTGGATTTTTTTAACGTGGGGTGACCGTTGCACACCAGCCACCACACGGGCTTGACAGAGCTAGGTCTTGGTCCAGTGGCAAGGGTTAACCAAGACGACTGGAGACCTGCCCTGCTGCACGGACCGAATGCGCACACATATCGCAGTGTGGGTTGGCTCGTGCTGCCCCTGGGCCCTTTCCTCTTCTGAGCCCCGAACTCACGTCTCTCCTGGGCCCCAGTCACGTCCCTCTACAAACTCTTGCCGTTCTTTCGCCCCGACTTCGCTGTTCCTGCTGTACCTGCCCGCACTGCAGTCAGCCATCACCCTCCTACAGCACGCGCTGCTCCCTGCAGTGGTATGCCACTGCATGCTGCTCCCTCTAATGGCCCCGGCCTGCTGATGGTCTTGCATGCTGTGACTGTGCCGATTTCCGGTCCGGGTGGGCTGGGAGTTACACCTATCTGCTGTCTATCATTCCCAGTAAGGCCGAATGTATTCCAGGGATTCTCATCCTCCATTGCTTCTACTTTCTGTCTGCTTGCAGAAACAGTAGAACGATCCACAAAGCTGCCCCACTGAGAGATCGGCATTCCTTTGTTCTTTATGTATCCGAATCGACTTGGCCTGTCTGTCAGTACTGTCCTGTCATTTCCAGGAACGAAACAAGACAGACTCGGGAGCTCAAAGAGCTACTTGAAGATTATGGCCTTGTTGCTGTTTTCATATCCTCACATTCTTCCCTTGACAGCCGTGGCTCAGTGGGCAGCACACTCGCCTCTGAGTCAGGAGGTCGTGGGTTCAAGCCCCAATCCAGGGACTTGAGCACAAAAAAATCTAGGCTGACACTCCCAGTGCAGTGCTGAGGGAGTGCTGCACTGTTGGAGGTGCCGTCTTTCAGATGAGACCTTAAACTGTGGCCCCGTCTGCTCTCTTAAGTGGACGTAAAAGATCCCATGGCACTATTTTGAAGAAGAGCAGGGGAATTATCCCCGGTGTCCTGGGGTCAATATTTATCCCTCAATCCACATAACAAAAAAACAGATTATCTGATCATTATCACATTGCCATTTGTGGGAGCTTGCTGTGTGCAAATTGGCTGCTGCGTTTTCCAATTTATAACAGTGACTACACTCCAAAAGTACTTCATTGGCTGTAAAGCACTTTGAGACATCTAGTGGTCGTGAAAGGCGCTATATAAATCCAAGTCTTTCTTTGGAAGCAGTGTTGGATTCACAGGCTAATAAACATAGACATGAATGCTGCTGACATGGCCATAACCATCTTTATCCCAGCTGATGGGAGATTTTGTCTTGTACGGTGGGAGGGTTTTATGGGGCCCCCACAACCCATACAATGAGTGGGGGGCGATTATCCCGCTGGATGTCAGCCCAGAATTCAGAGCCAGAGCTCCGACTCCACTCACCGGGACTGTCTGGATTGGGGTTCACCTTCTGACTCCGAGGTGGGAATGCTACCACTGAGCTAAAGACTCGCTGAACTGCCATGTTTAACGAGGCTGACTGTGAGTCAACCGCGATTACAGCATCTCCCAGCTAATGTCATGGTTTGAACAGAGCAGAAGAAATACTTGTTAAAATAAATCTGTATAAGCTCCGCGGCGCTCTGTCAGTAATTCCCTTGCACAGGAGGCCCATTGCATGGCAGGCCCATACTCAGCTGCTTGCTCACAGGCTCCAGTCTAGTCTGTCTTCAGGTACAGCACTTCATTACACTAAGAATAGGAGAATTAGGAGCAGGAGTCAGCCATTCAATAAGATCATGGCTGATCTTCAACCTCAACTCCACTTTCCTGCACTGTCCCTATATCCCTCGATTCCGTTAATATCCAAAAATCTATCGATCTCTGTCTTGAATATACTCAAAGACTGAGCCTCCACAGCCCTCTGGGGTAGAGAATTCCAGAGATTCACCACCCTCTGAGTGGTTTCTCCTCATCTCAGTCCTAAATGGCCGACCCCTTATCCTGAGACTGTGACCCCTGGTTCTAGATTCCCCAGCCAGGGGAAACATCCTCCCTGCATCTACCCTGTCAAGCCCTGTCAGAATTGTGTATGTTTCAATGAGATCCCCTCTCATTCTTCATCAGCTGTCGTCTTACCTTGGATATGGGGGCTGAGCTAGGAATGAGGCAGATGGGTGCCTGCAGTCACACAGAGTTGGCCTCGGTCCGACACTGCGAAAATATTCATGTCCAATCACTATATGGGTTCACAGCAAATTCTTTTCTCTTCTGTTATTGAGAGGTAAAGGGCTTACGCCTCCCTTAAAGGAGCAGCCAAGGGCATTTTGCACCAATATATTAAGCTGTTGTACACAATACTGATGTAGCATAGACTAAAGGCATGGATTGTTCTACAACCCACTGGAGACACTGTGTGCCATTGTTGGCGAATGGAAAGGCTCTGCCATCAGTGCTGGTCATCACTGGGCTCTACCAATGGGATTGTGTCTTCAGGCTTCAGAGGGGCTGAGTGTAATACTTAACCCCGCCATCACAAAGATCCACGGTCTGGGAGTGGTAGAATCTTCCAGCTCAGAAGAAGGCGATTCGGTCCATCGAGCCAATGCTGCCGACTCTTTGAAAGAGTGATCCAATTAGTCCCGCGTCCCATACTTTCCCCGTGACCCTGAAAATTCCTTTCTGTTTCAAGTATGCCTCCAATTCCCTTTTGAAAGTCGTTATTGAATCTGCTTCCAGCATCCTTTCAGGCAGCGCATTCCAGATACACTGGCTATTGAGTCCAGAGCATTGGTAGCGGGGAGAGCCCGAGGACATACTGTCTGAAGTGTTCCTGTGCGACTCGATCATGATAAGTGTGAGAGAGAACAGCAACAGGTGAAAGGTGAGCTGCCGGTGTTAGTAATGCTCATGCTCCAAATATCTCCTTTGATTCGGTTTCCATTTTATCCTTAAGTCTGTGACGTTGACTCTAGTTTAAAGGCACGATATAACTATATGTTGTTGATTTAGTACATTGAGATTCTGCACATGGTTTAGGGATAATTTAGCCAGCCTGTGTACATTTCCTGAATGAGATTGTGTGTGTTTTGCGGTGTGTATACCATCATGTGCGTAAATAATACCTTTATAGGTGACTGCTCACTGCTCATCTGCATCTCGTCACCATGACGAACCTAATGACTTGTGCCAGCGATAGCAATAAACTCTTAACTTGCTCTCAATTTCGAGTCACACTTGAGCAGTTCTGCAAACAAGGAGCAGGCAGTGCTAATGGTCCTTTATTGAAACTGTTAAATGAATGCCTGCTGCTGGTGCCAAAACCAGGGTGAAATTTTGTCTTAATTTGTCTAAGCCATCGTTGGTTTCACGGTTATAGAGTGAGTGCAATTTGGAAGGAGATTTCCTGCCAATCACCGCCCGTCTCTGCCCCACCACAGCCCCTCTGAAGCTGAAACCCTCACTGCTACCACTGTTACCTCCAGGCTGGGCGCTCTCTCCTGCTTGGCCTTCTTACATCCTCAGCTCATCCGAAACTCGGCAGCCCGTGTCCTAACTTGCACCCAGTCCCGTTCACCCGTCAGCTCTGTGCTCGCTGACCTACATTGGCACCCGGTCCAGCTAAAGGATTCAGTATCGTCCCATTTGGGGGCAGTAACCGAGGCAAGGCAGGACTCCCTGCACCCGGTGCAGAGGTTCCGCCCCGGCAGCAAAATTGGGGGTTAGCATCCCCGAGAGGAAGTGGAGCACAATGTCGGGCGTTCCTCTTCCTCTCGGGCCCGGGACCAGGGCGCGATCCGCGGGAATTTTCCAGCGCTACGCAGAGCGCCGCGTAATATTGGTGGGAGAACAGGGCCCCCCCCCCCCCCATTCTGTTAAAGGGGAGGGGGGCACATTGCGAGCTCTGCAGTGGGGCGAGGGGCCTCCACTTCCCCCGGGGATAGGGGTTGGCATGGGGCAGTAGCCCAGCACAGAAGTGAATGCCGATGATATTGTCATCGCCGGCGCAGCAGCCCGTGGCGCTACGGGCAGGAAGGGGGCAGTGCTGATCGGCACCTCCGCTAACTCCCGCAGAATTCCCGGGGCGCTACGGGCAGGAAGGGGGCAGTGCCGATCGGCACCTCCGCTAACTCCCGCAGAATTCCCGGGGCGCTACGGGCAGGAAGGGGGCAGTGCCGATCAGCACCTCCGCTAACTCCCGCAGAATTCCCGGGGCGCTACGGGCAGGAAGGGGGCGCTGCTGATCAGCACCTCCGCTAACTCCCGCAGAATTCCCGGGGCGCTACGGGCAGGAAGGGGGCAGTGCCGATCGGCACCTCCGCTAACTCGCGCGGAGTTTCACAGGAGGTGGCAGCAGTCCTGGCTGAGTCACCATTTGCACCCCCATGGGTGCTAACGGGAGACGCAAATGATGCGAATTTCTCCCCCAGATACTCTGGTCATTACTTCCTGTTTGTAGGAGCTTGCTGTGCGCAAATTGGCTGCTGTGTTTCCCACATTACAACAGTGGCTACACTTCAAAAGTACTTCATTGGCTGTAAAGCGCTTTGTAATGTACCAAAGTTGATGAAAGGTGCTTTGTAAATGCTAGTCATGGGTCTATACTGGGGTGAATGGCTTGCTCCTGTACTGCTCTCAGAGTCAGCTTCCCACCTTGCATCCTCTGTAAACTTAAACTCATTCAAAACTCTGTGCCTGTAACCGAACTCGCACCAAGTCGCATTTAACCATCACCCCTGTGCTCGCTGACCTACATTGGCTCCGTTAGACAATGCCTCGATTGTAAAATTCTCAAAGCTTTCCATGACCTTGCCCCTCCCTATCTCTGTAACCTGCTCCACCCCTACAATCCTCCGCTTTCTTTGCGCTTCCCCAATTATGACTCTCTTGCATACCCGCAATTTTCATCGCTCCACCATCAGCAGCCGTGCCTTCAGTTGCCTGGGACCTAAGCTCTGGAACCCCCTCCCTAAACCTCTCTACCTCTCTCTCCACCTTTAAGATGTTCCTTAAAACCTACCTCTTTGACCAAGCTGTTGGCCTCTAATCCTAATATCTCCTTATATGGCTCAGTGCCAAATGTTGTCTGATATCGGTCCTGTGAAGCGCCTTGGGCCGTTTTACTCCATTAAAAGCACTATATAAATGCAAGTTGTTGTTGTGGTTACTGGGGTTAGCCGGCCTTCTGTTACTTGGGATAAGAAGACTACTGAAAATTGGGCAGCAATGACTTTGATTATAAATTGTGATTGGTGCATGCAGGGGTTCTGAACGAGCGACAAACTCACATCTCGAGGCACTCCCTGATGTGCTGTCTTTCTAATCAAGGCCCCGTCTGCTCTCTCAGGTGGACATGAAAGATCCCACAGCATTATTTCGAAGAAGAGCAGGGGAGTTCTCCCCGGTGTCCTGGCCAGTATTATTCCCTCAAACAACATCATTAAAACAGCTGATCTTGACATTTATCTCATTGTGGGAGCTTACTGTGCAGCATTGGCTGCCGCGTTTCCCTACATTATAACAGTCACTACACTCCAAAAATACTTTGTTGGCAGTAAAGCGTTTTAGGACGTTCTGAGGTTGTGAAAGGCGCTATATAAATGTACGACTTTCTTTAAATTTTCCAGCCCGACTCCTGCCTGGACCCAGCGGCGGGAATCAGTGCCTGGCCAGTTGGCAGAGGCAGGAATCTTGGCGGCAGGAGGCTGCAGCTGGTGAGTCACGGGAACGGTCCCCTACAGGCAGGTAAGTGGTGAGGGGAAGGGGTGTCAGGAGCTGATACATTCAGAAGTGTCATGTATTTGCTTCATGGCTTCCTTGCTTAAGAATTCATAGCAACACCTCGCTATTAAGAACTAGTTGGTTTATTAGCAAAGGTTTAACAATCACACTATACATTACCAGTTCATCCACCAGGCTCGCAACTGCATACCTCATCGTGGATCCCCGAACCCAACTGGCTGTGGTTTTATTGAGTGTTGTGAACATCACGTGACTGGCTAAGCCACTCACAATGCAACAGTTCTACAAACCTGTGAGCACACATGACAAGAGGCCAGAAGGAGGACAGACCTGGGTCAAGGGAGGCCCCAGGTTTCCGTGTGGGTTATGGAGGAGAACTCCTGCCCCTCGTGCCCCACAAGGAAACGTAAATAAAAATGTTAAACATACCTTGCTCTCTAGGTCCTCGACGTGGCCCCAGGCAGGCTGACCAGACAGGGAAGCCCTCGCTATCCCTCACTCAGGCCTCAGGTTAGAATGGCAGATCCAGCCCTGATGATGTCATCGGAGCCCAATCTGCATATTTCAAGAGGACCCCGCCAGCGTGAGCTGGGTGTCCTTGCCACCTGTCGGTCATATTGGCGGAGGAAAGGAGTGAGTGAGACCCCCACTCCATGTTTACTGGACCCCCACCCCCACCATCAGGTGGGGGGAGTGAAAATTGAGGCCAATGAGTGACTAACTCGGAGCAACCCATTGGTGACTCAAGACAGGATAGAATTTGGAATAATGAAAAGAGTTGGGGGACATGCTGAAGATGGGTGGAGGAGGCAGGGGGGAAGGGAGAAGATAATCCTTGAGGAAGACAAACCATTAAAACTGAGGCAATTTATGAGATGCATTCATTTAATGAAATAAGACTGGACCAATGCCAAGTTGAGTATCTGTGGGTGATGGAATGATTTAAGTTCATCTCATTCATTGAGGTGTTTGGTATAATTCTTCTGTACAGCTCAGAGACATGGACCATGTACAGTAGACACCTTAAATCGCTGGAGAAATACCACCAACCCCAATGTCTCCGCAAGATCCTGCAAATCTCCTGGGAGGACAGGTATAACAACGTTAACGTCCTCGACCAGGCCAACATCCCCAGCATCGAAGCACTGACCACACTCGACCAGCTCCGTTGGGCAGGCCACATTGTTCGCATGCCCGACACAAGACTCCCAAAGCAAGCGCTCTACTCGGAACTCCTTCACCGCAAACGAGCCCCAGGTGGGCAGAGGAAACGTTTCAAGGACACCCTCAAAGCCTCCCTGATAAAGTGCAACATCCCGACCAACACCTGGGAGTCCCTGGCCAAAGACCACCCTAAGTGGAGGAAGGGCATCCGGGAGGGCGCTGAGCACCTCGAGTCTCGTCGCCGAGAGCATGCAGAAACCAAGCGCAGACAGCGGAAGGAGCATGCGGCAAACCAGTCCCACCCACCCTTTCCTTCAACCACTGTCTGTCCCATCTGTGACAGAGACTGTAATTCCCGTATTGGACTGTTCAGCCACGTGAGGACTCAGTTTTGGAGTGGAAGCAAGTCTTCCTCGATTCCCAGGGACTGCCTATGATGATTTGATGATTGACAATTCTCCATTCTGCTCCATTCTGACGGTGTCTTGCGTCTCAGTTTAATCCTTCCCCAGCTGCACTCTGATGTTGTTTAGTTTCTGGCTACATCGGAACTTAGGGGCAGGAGTAGGCCATTCAGCCCCTCGAGCCTGTTATGCCATTCAATGAGGTCAAAGCTGATCTGTATTCTAACTCAATCCACCCAACTTGGCTCCATATCCCTCAACATCCTTCGCTAGCAAATATCTATCGATCTCTGAATTACAATTTATTAATTGAGTTAGTATCTACTTTCTGTGGGAGAGAGTTTCACACTTGCCACCCTTTGCGTGGTGTTTCCAAACTTCTCTCCTGGATGGCCTGGCTCGGATTTTAAGGTCTTTCCCCTTGTCCCAGACTCCCTCACTAGCAGAAAAAGTTGCTCTCCATCTACCTTTTCAAAATCCTAAAATCCTCAATCTAATCACCCCTTAACCATCTATATTCCAGGGAATACAAGCCTGTATGGAATCTCTCCTCACAATCTAACCCTTGGAGCCCTGGTAACATTCCACTGCCTCCTTCCAAGGCCAATATATCCTTCCTAAAGTGCGCTGTCCAGAACTGGTGTGGGCCCAGAACTGTACACAGTGCTCCAGGTGTGGGCCCAGAACTGTACACAGTGCTCCAGGTGTGGGCCCAGAACTGTACACAGTGCTCCAGGTGTGGGCCCAGAACGGTACACAGTGCTCCAGGTGTGGGGCCAGAACGGTACACAGTGCTCCAGGTGTGGGGCCAGAACTGTACACAGTGCTCCAGGTGTGGGCCCAGAACGGTACACAGTGCTCCAGGTGTGGGCCCAGAACGGTACACAGTGCTCCAGGTGTGGGCCCAGAACGGTACACAGTGCTCCAGGTGTGGGGCCAGAACTGTACACAGTGCTCCAGGTGTGGGCCCAGAACGGTACACAGTGCTCCAGGTGTGGGGCCAGAACTGTACACAGTGCTCCAGGTGTGGGGCCAGAACGGTACACAGTGCTCCAGGTGTGGGGCCAGAACTGTACACAGTGCTCCAGGTGTGGGGCCAGAACGGTACACAGTGCTCCAGGTGTGGGGCCAGAACGGTACACAGTGCTCCAGGTGTGGGCCCAGAACTGTACAGTGCTCCAGGTGTGGGGCCAGAACTGTACAGTGCTCCAGGTGTGGGGCCAGAACTGTACAGTGCTCCAGGTGTGGGGCCAGAACTGTACACAGTGCTCCAGGTGTGGGGCCAGAACTGTACACAGTGCTCCAGGTGTGGGGCCAGAACGGTACACAGTGCTCCAGGTGTGGGGCCAGAACTGTACACAGTGCTCCAGGTGTGGGGCCAGAACTGTACACAGTGCTCCAGGTGTGGGGCCAGAACGGTACACAGTGCTCAAGGTGTGGGGCCAGAACTGTACACAGTGCTCCAGGTGTGGGGCCAGAACGGTACACAGTGCTCCAGGTGTGGGGCCAGAACGGTACACAGTGCTCCAGGTGTGGGGCCAGAACGGTACACAGTGCTCCAGGTGTGGGGCCAGAACTGTACACAGTGCTCAAGGTGTGGGGCCAGAACGGTACACAGTGCTCCAGGTGTGGGCCCAGAACGGTACACAGTGCTCCAGGTGTGGGGCCAGAACGGTACACAGTGCTCCAGGTGTGGGGCCAGAACGGTACACAGTGCTCCAGGTGTGGGGCCAGAACAGTACACAGTGCTCCAGGTGTGGGCCCAGAACTGTACAGTGCTCCAGGTGTGGGGCCAGAACTGTACAGTGCTCCAGGTGTGGGGCCAGAACTGTACAGTGCTCCAGGTGTGGGGCCAGAACTGTACACAGTGCTCAAGGTGTGGGGCCAGAACGGTACACAGTGCTCCAGGTGTGGGGCCAGAACTGTACAGTGCTCCAGGTGTGGGCCCAGAACTGTACACAGTGCTCCAGGTGTGGGGCCAGAACGGTACACAGTGCTCCAGGTGTGGGCCCAGAACTGTACACAGTGCTCCAGGTGTGGGGCCAGAACGGTACACAGTGCTCCAGGTGTGGGCCCAGAACTGTACACAGTGCTCCAGGTGTGGGGCCAGAACGGTACACAGTGCTCCAGGTGTGGGGCCAGAACGGTACACAGTGCTCCAGGTGTGGGGCCAGAACGGTACACAGTGCTCAAGGTGTGGGGCCAGAACGGTACACAGTGCTCCAGGTGTGGGGCCAGAACGGTACACAGTGCTCAAGGTGTGGGGCCAGAACGGTACACAGTGCTCCAGGTGTGGGGCCAGAACTGTATACAGTGCTCCAGGTGTGGGCCCAGAACTGTACACAGTGCTCCAGGTGTGGGGCCAGAACTGTACAGTGCTCCAGGTGTGGGCCCAGAACTGTACACAGTGCTCCAGGTGTGGGCCCAGAACTGTACACAGTGCTCCAGGTGTGGGGCCAGAACGGTACACAGTGCTCAAGGTGTGGGGCCAGAACGGTACACAGTGCTCCAGGTGTGGGGCCAGAACTGTATACAGTGCTCCAGGTGTGGGGCCAGAACGGTACACAGTGCTCCAGGTGTGGGGCCAGAACGGTACACAGTGCTCAAGGTGTGGGGCCAGAACGGTACACAGTGCTCCAGGTGTGGGGCCAGAACTGTATACAGTGCTCCAGGTGTGGGCCCAGAACTGTACACAGTGCTCCAGGTGTGGGGCCAGAACTGTACAGTGCTCCAGGTGTGGGCCCAGAACTGTACACAGTGCTCCAGGTGTGGGCCCAGAACTGTACACAGTGCTCCAGGTGTGGGCCCAGAACTGTACACAGTGCTCCAGGTGTGGGCTGACCAAGGCCTTGTACAGCTGTAGCAAAACTTCCTCCCTTTATATTCTCGCCCTCGACTTATAAAGGCCAACATTCCATTAGCCTTTTTGATTATGTTTTGTACCTGATCACTGCATTTAGTGATCTGTGTAGACGGAGCCAAATTTCTTAGTGTTTCACCTTTTAAGTAATACTCGGATTGAACGTTTGTTGTCCTGAAATGGATGGCCTCACAATTACCGGTATTGAAGTCCTCCTGCCACAGTTTTGCCCGCTCACTCAATCTATGGATGGAACATGAACAGGAAAGGGGAATGAGTGCGATGAATGTGTGCTCAAATGCCCCGTCAGGGTCTAAATTAAAAATCCTGACATCCCAATGTCACAGAAGGATCAGAGAATTCTTCCATCTCCATAACGTTTTTTGTAAACTTACTGAAAATTCTGTTTTCAGCCCAGAGTGTAAGGAAATGATGGCTCCTTAAAAATGATCTTTCTTGACAGTTTGGTGCAGCATAGTTCCATGGGTGAGTGACCATTACTCAAATCAGCGATCAGCGAGGGTTAGTCTGCAGGCAATCCCACCATGGGAGGAATCACAACTGTAATAGAGGGCTCCACCTAGTGGACTACTGATAAATAACAATAAATGCTCATGTGGCAAGGTCACATGATGACAGTTTCTATATGGAGCCATCTTGGGTAGTCTGCTTATTAGTGATGTCTCAAATATATCTCAGCAACACGGTCCAGTTCTGTCTTCCCCACATTCAAATACAAGCACACATCCACACATCCAGTGGGGGAGGTGGGGGAGGGGGTCACCAGACAGCAATCAGGAAGGGGGGAACCTGGAAGATTTTGCTTCCCTAGCCCAGGGGTACTGAGGCTAATTGTAGCCGCACCCCCTCACCCTCCTGTCTGAATCCGGCGTGTAGGACGGGCAGGGTGTCAAACTGAGCACCAGTCTGTTCCGGGATTCTCAAGTATTCACTGGAGGAACTGGCTCGGCTCCAGAAACAGGTCAATGCCACTGGTTTAATCTGAAATCAAGATTTTATTGCTTTTAACACGGTTTATGGCCTAAGTACATTTCTCTTTTCTTCTTCCATTAGTAATACATAAACGGTTGCTGGATATCTGTCACGGACACGCTTCTTGCTGTGTAATTAGCCTTCCTCACTTGGCAGCATTCTCCCAGCACTGCTTCCCACCTTATTTGAGTCCAGCTCTTGTCTGCCTCCATCAACGTCCCCAATCCTGACCCTCTCCTTTATCCAATTTACAAGCGTCTGAATTTGTTCCAGAGCTGATTGTTCCCCAGCCCCAGCAATGGATCACATTTTAATTAAAATGGAATTGCATTAATAGTTAATAGCACCATATCAAAGGTGGCAGGCTGACCTTTCAATGCCTCATTCAGAGCCACACTTTGATAACACGCTGAGAAATGAATGCTAATGAATATTTTTAATGCCTTCACTGTCTGTGATTTGCAATTTTATTGCTTATAAGCTGCCAGTAGCATTTTGTACACCACGAGCGTACATGCAAATTATGGGTGGATAAGAATAATTCTAAGAATGCTCTTGTTGTAGCTGATCCTGCTCCAGAGGGTCAGGGAGCCGTACTGCAGCCTGGGCAGAGGGTTAATCGCGCTCGCTCCAGGTTGTTGGGTCGTATCCTGACCCTGAGAGATATTGAAACACGACTGGCTTGTGTCATACACTCAGACCCCAGCCTCGGCCGCTGGCCAAGTACAGCGAGCCTGAAGATAAAAGCAGGCTGGGATTGGTGAGCCAGGGTCACGAGTTCCAATCATAGCCTTCTTCGATCTTCAGGCTCGCTCGGCCGAGTTGGCTCAGTGTCATCAGTTTCCAATTGAAGCAATGAACTGGAACACTGAACAGGCAGTGGAGCTTTCCATCTCAAGGGAGGCAGGAGAAATGAGCATCTTGTACCTGCTCCACCATTCAATGAGATCATGGCTGATCATCGACCTCAACTCCATTTTCCCACCAATCGCCATATTTCTTGATTCCCCGAGAGTCCAAAAATCTGTCTATCTCAGCCTTGAATATATTCAGAGACTCAGCATCCACAGCTCTCTGGGGCAGAGAATTCCAAAGATTCACCACCCTCTGAGTGAAGAAATTCCTCCTCATCTCAGTCCCAAATGGCCGACCCCTTATCCTGAGTCTCTGTCCCCTGGTTCTAGACTCTCCAGCCCAGGGGAAACAACCTCTCAGCATCTACCCTGTCAATTCCTTTCACATTATTATACGTTTCAATGAGATCACCTCTCATCCTTCTTGTAAAGTCCTGTCCCCTCAGTACAGATTCACACGAGGCATGTAGTGAAGTCAAGGTCACTCTGGACCTGCACCTTTATTTCACAGCTCTGGAATGCTGCACTTGCCTGAGACCTGTCCTTGTATACCTGTCTCTTGCAAGTGCACCCCTGGTGGTAAGGTATGCTGGTAGTTACAGGTCATATCTTATTACAGTCATGTATAGCATGTTAGGATACAGTTATATAATAATGTAAGATACATGACATCACCCTCCCCCAAGGTCTTATTGTCTTTATAGGTTCAGTCTCTCAGGTGGTCTACGCTCTCGCGTGGAGCGTCTGAGTTGTGGTTCAGTTGTTTGCCTTGGTGTCTGTTTTGCTTTGGGTGTGGTTGCTGGTATCTCGCCTGGGCTGTCTGTTTCGATTGGTGTTATTGTTGTTGACTCGCCTGGGCTGTCTGTTGGGATTGCCCTTTCCTCAGGTTGTTCCCTCTGTCTGTCCACCAGGTGTGGTGCGAGTTCCACATTGTAGTCTGCCTCTGGTTCCGCAGTGTTGTTGGTAAATCTGCTTTTGACTTGGTCTACATGCCTCCGGCAGGTTTTGCCATTGCCCATTAGCCTGTTTCCTTCCTTGCCCGTTACTGTCCCTGCAAGCCATTTGGGACCCCTGCCATAGTTTAGTACAAACACTTTGTCCCCTATCTCATTCCATCTCCCCCTCGAATTTCTGTCATGGTACTCAGTCAGCTTACGGCACTTTGCCTCAACGATTTTGTGCATGTCTGGGAGGATTAATGAGAGCCTTGTTTTTAAAGTCCTTTTCATCAACAGTTGCGCGGGGAAGATCCCAGTCAGTGAGTGCGGACGAGATCTGTATGCCAACAGCAGTCGCGACAAGCGACCCTGCAACGTGGGACCTTGGATTTTAAGCATACCTTGTTTAATGATTTGCACTGCTCTCTCCGCCTGGCCGTTGGAGGCCTGCTTGAATGGTGCCGTCTTGACGTGATTTATGCCGTGGTGAATTATAAAGTCTTGGAATTCTGCACTGGTGAAGCACGGACCATTGTCACTGACTAATATGTCAGGGATTCCGTGCGTTGCAAACATGGTTGCGAGGCTCTCCACAGTAGTGGAGGTTGTGCTCGAGTTTAAAATGGTGCATTCGATCCATTTTGAAAATGCATCTACAACTACGAGGAACATTTTGCCCATGAATGGGCCCACATAGTCTACGTGCACCCGCGACCACGGTTTGGTAGGCCAGGGCCAGGGGCTCAGTGGAGCCTCCCTGGGGACATTGCTGAGTTGGGTACAAATGGTGCACCTTCGGACGCAGAGCTACAAGTCCGCGTCAATACCAGGCCACCAGACGTGGGATCTGGCTATGGCCCTCATGAGAATGATCCCCGGGTGCTCGCGGTAGAGCTCCCGGACAAATGCCTCTCTGCCTCGCAGAGGCATGACTACACGGCTGCCCCACATCAGGCAGTCTGCTTGTAATGATAGC
Source organism: Pristiophorus japonicus (assembly GCF_044704955.1). Lineage (NCBI taxonomy): Eukaryota > Metazoa > Chordata > Chondrichthyes > Pristiophoridae > Pristiophorus > Pristiophorus japonicus. The sequence continues at coordinate 59,460,455 of NC_091994.1, read as the reverse complement.
TCATGCATGCGCCTGTGAAAGGGTTTTAATTCCTCGGGGCAGGCATCGCGAGCCTCTGCGCAGTCACCGGTTAGGACACATCTTTTTACTAAGGATAACGTGGGGTCGCTGGCCGTCCAGGCTCTGATTTTGCGAGCCGTCATGGGCGAACCTGTGGACTCAAAGGCATTGAGTGCCATGACTATCTCACAGTCCTGTTCGTCAGACCCTTCCGTGGTCGCCAGGGGTAGCCTGCTGAGCGCGTCGGCACAGTTGTCTGTGCCTTGTGGTATAGTCGTAGGACGCCAGCATGAGTGCCCACCGTTGAATTCGCGCCGAGGCGTTGGTGTTTATTGCCTTGCTCTCGGATAGGAGGGACGTGAGGGGCTTGTGGTCAGTTTCTAATGCGAACTTGGCCCCGAAAAGATATTGGTGCATCTTTTTGACACCGTACACGCACGCGAGCGCCTCCTTCTCTACCATTCCGTACCTGTGCTCCGCCCGCGAAAGTGACCTGGAAGCATAAGCTATGGGTTGTAATTTGCCCGCACTATTGACATGTTGCAAAACGCACCCGACCCCATACGCTGATGCATCACATGTGAGAACTAGCTTTTTATCTGGGTCAAAGAAAGTCAAAACACTGTTGGAACACAGAAGGTTGCGTGCCTTATTGAAGGCGCGTTCCTGGGCGTCCCCCCAAAACCAATCGCACCCCTTCCTGAGTAGCAAGTGGACAGGCTCCAGCAGCGTGCTTAACTTCTGCATAAAGTTCCCAAAGTAATTGAGTAGCCCGAGAAAGGCGCGCAGTTCTGAGACATTCCGGGGCCTGGGTGCCAGGCGAATTGCTTCTGTTTTGGACTCTGTTGGGCGGATTCCATCAGCGGCAATCCTTCTGCCCAAAAATTCAACCTTGGGTGCGAGAAACAGGCACTTGGATTTCTTGACTCGTAGGCCTACCCGATCCAACCGCTTTAGTACTTCCTCCAAATTACGGAGATGGGAGTCGGTGTCCCTGCCCGTGATAAGTATGTCATCTTGAAATACAACCGTCCCCGGGATGGACTTGAGCAGACTCTCCATGTTGCGCTGGAATATGGCAGCTGCTGACCTGATGCTGAATGGGCATCGATTGTACATGAAAACGCCCCGATGTGTGTTGATGGTGGTGAGTAGCTTGGATTCCTCGGTCAATTCTTGCGTCATATAGGCAGATGTGAGGTCTAATTTTGAAAAAAGTTTACCTCCAGCAAATAAGTCCTCCACTCTGGGCAGTGGGTACTGGTCCTGTAGGGAGACTCTGTTTATGGTAGATTTGTAGTCCCCACAGATTCGTATGGATCCATCAGGCTTCATGACTTGCCCAGTCGCTAAATTCCACAGGTGATATAATGCCTTCCCGCAGAAGCCTGTCTAGTTCGTGTTAAATCTTTTCCCTCATCACATAGGGTACAGCTCTGGCCTTGTGATGGACTGGTCCAGCATCCTGTGTGATGTAGATTTTGACTTTGGCCCCTTTGAAAGTGCCCACACCTGGCTGAAAGAGATGTTCAAATCGCTTTATAACTGTTGAGCAGGAGGTCTGTTCCTCTAATGATATGGCATGGACATCATCCCATTTCCAGTTTAGTTTTGCCAGCCAGCTTCTCCCCAGCAGTGCTGAGGGGTCTCCGGGGACAATCCACAGGGGAAGTCGGTTCACTGTCCCTTTGTGTGTGACAGAGAGCATTGCGCTGCCGAGGACTGGTACGATTTCTTTGGTATAGGTCCTTAGTTTGGTGTCGACCCTTGTGAGTTTTGATCTGTCTCTTTTATGCGGCCACAGTTGTTCAAATTGTTGAGCACCCATAAGAGATTGACTCGCTCCTGTATCCAGCTCCATGTTGACAGATATCCCGTTGAGTAGGACCCTCATCATTATGGGAGGCGTCCTGTCGTAGGAGCAGCGGCCATTGATCGTGTTGACCCGCTGTACATCGGTGTCCCGGGTACTGTCCCCACCGACTTCTGGTCCGCTTTCCAACCCATCCGATTCGTATACCAGCCGAGCTGCCGTTTTTCTGCACATGCGGGCCAAATATATTCACAGTTCCTGCAAACAGCCTGCTGAAATCGACATTCCCTTGATGAGTGCCCACCCCCACACCTCCAGCACAGACTTCTTGCAAAGAATGAGCTGCATCTGGCTGATCTCTCTTGAGCTTCTCTCAGTTTGTAGTTGATTGCTCTCATTGTGGGTTGATGAGGTGTGAACGGCCGTTCCTGTGGCCCTTGATGGCTTCTGTTGCCACTGCTTGCTGTCGAAAGCCTGTTCTGCCAGTTTTGTCTGTGTGTGGGGGTAGCAGCTTTTCTAATGTTGTGATCTCCTTGTTCCATTATTTCTTTAGTTGTCATACCTGCATTGTAAATCAACCTCGTTTCTTCTTCCCCTACCAAGAATGTCTGTGCAACGAGTGCTGCTGCCTCTAAGGTCAGGTTCTTGGTCTCTATGAGCTTTCGGAATATGCCTGCATGGCCTATTCCTTCAATGAAAAAGTCTCTCAGCATTTCTCTCCTCAGTTCGTCAGAGAACTCACATAAACTAGCCAACCTCCGAAGTTCCGCCACGAAGTCAGGTATGCTCTGGCCCACACCGTCTGTAGTTGTAGAACCTGTGTCTGGCCATGTGTAGGCTGCTCGCTGGCTTCAGGTGGTCTCTCACCAGTGTGTTCAATTCTTCAAACGACTTGCTTGCTGATTTCTCAGGTGCTAACAGATCCTTCATTAAAGCGTATGTTTTCGAGCCACAGCTGGTCAAGAGATAGGCTCTTCTCTTGTCTGCCATATCGTCACCTAACCAGTCTTTGGTTACAAAGCTTTGCTGGAGCCTTTCTATAAAGTCCTCCCAATTGTCTCCCGCATTGTACTTTTCATCTGATCCGTTGTTCGCCATTCTGTGGATTCTGTAATCCCGTAACTCGCTGCCACTGTAAAGTCCTGTCCCCTCAGTACAGATTCACACGAGGCATGTAGTGAAGTCAAGGTCACTCTGGATCTGCACCTTTGATTTCCACAGCTCTGGAATGCTGCACTTGCCTGAGATCTGTGCTTATATACCTGTCTCTTGCAAGTGCACCCCCGGTGGTAAGGTATGCTGGTGGTTACAGGTCATATCTTATTACAGTCATGTATAGCATGTTAGGATACAGTTATATATAATAATGTAAGATACATGACACTTCTAATCTCCAGAGAGTATCGGCCCATTCCACACAATCTCTCATCATAAGACAGCCCTCTCATCCCAGAAATTAATCTAGTGAGTTGTACCGCTTCCAAGGCAAGTATATCCTTCCTTAGATAATGTCGAGGGTGGTCTCGGGGTCAGGTTCACCTCTGACCTTCTGAGCGGTTCGAATCGCTCCCACTCCCTGGGTTCTAGACTTTGGATGTATTTGGGGATGTAACAAAGTGCAAGAGACAATTGATTTTGGTGCAAGAAACTTCGATTTTATTAAGGAAAAAGAAAGTACAATGTCAAAACACACAATCACTTGAATAAAGGACACTTTATCACACGTTCAAAAGTGGTTACAGAAAATAATACACCTCCCACTTCCCAATGCCTAACTCCAGGGCAAAGAGGGATAATGCTCACCAACCCTTTTATTGTCAGTTAGCAGTGGTTCACAGTTTCGGGGTTCGCTGGACTCTGTAGGTTCTGCTGGCAACACCCCGAACGTCGTGGATGACTTCTTACTGTGTAGCCTTCAGTTGGGTGGTGTCTGCTGATGTGGTAGGGCACGTACTGGATTTTATGGGGTGAGTACCCACTTTCTTCCGTCAGCAGTAGATTTTAAAGTTCTTTTAGGTAATGTTTCACCTGTTGGTAGCTAGGAACAGATTGTAGAGTGGAAACTTTCACATCTTCGATTTCTTCTTGAGGAGTTTTGTCCTTGGAATTTGTCAATCGCGGTGGTTCGATGTTAGCACATTGGCTGTGGTCAGTTGCTGCCGCGATGGCGATGTTTGAAGTTACTGGGAACTGCTTTTCTCTGCCTTGGTGATATTCTTCCTTCTTCTTCAGTAGCAGAGCAGTGTGGCCCAGGAGTGTTATCGAGGCTGAAGATGTTGATATTCAGAGAGCTGCGTAGAAGTTTATGTGGCAAGCTCTCTGGAAAGCTCAGGGCCCCAGTTATACTTTGGGAGCCGTTCAAATCTGCGCGCCAAATCAGCCCCGATTTTTTGTCATATTTTGGCGGCTCGTTAAAGGTAACCTGTCTCTGATGTGCCGATCGGTTGGATTCTTTTTTGATTTGGGAGATTGAGTTTTGGTATTTACGTTGTTTGCCTAGGCCTGGGTTTTCCATGTGGGCTGGATGGGCTGTTAACATTATGTATGGGCTGGATGGGTTTCATGCTTAGAGCTATGGCTGGCTATTTCTGGGTCAATTGTTGCTATGTTAATGTCTCCTGGGGAGAAGGGTTTTCGAGTTTACACAATTCCCCAGACAATTTGTTTCGCTTCAATTCCCCCGACGGCTTCAATATCCAAGACCTGGCTTCTATTGAGGTTTTGCAGTCCTTTTCCACACGGACCCAATATGCCTTTTAAAATCCCAAACTTGGTTAAAACTCGTAATTTCTTTCACATGCATTTTAGGATCCCAAACTTTCTGCTTGATAGTCCCAAATCGAATTTCCTTTCCAATGAGTCCAAACACTAAGGGGGTGGGGGGGGGTTCCACTAATTTTACAATCTTACAATAAGGAGACCAAAACTGTGTACAGCACTCCAGATCTCCAGGCAGCGAGTCGCCCAGCATCATTGCCATTAGCCTTGACCATCCTGCTCATCTTCCTAAACAAAGAAACCATGGCAACAGGAGGCTGCAGTGGGAGACCAGGAAGTGCCAGCCTGGAATCCATCGACTTACTGCCCGGCCACACTCTGTCACCAAAGGTGCTGGACAAGCAGGGACCAAGGATCTGGGCAGCTAACATTTCTCAGAGGGCAGCACTCTCGGTCTGAGTCGGAAGGTTGTGGGTTCAAATCCCACTCCAGGGACTTGAGCAAGTAATCGAGACTGACCCTGCAGTGCAGTACTGAGGGAGTGACGCACTGTCAGAGGTGCTGTCTTTCAGACGAGACGTTAAACCAAGTCTCTGTCTGCCTTTTCAGATCAATGTAAAAGATGTCATGGCACTATTTCGAAGAGCAGGGCAGTTCTCCCCTGTGTCTATCTATCCCTCAACAAACATTTCTAAAAGAGATGATCTGGTCATTATCTCATTGCTATTTGTGTGAGCTTGCTGTGCGCGGATTGGCTGCTGTTTTTCATACCCATCATCATCATCATCATAGTCAGTCCCTCGAAGCGAGGATGACTTGCTTCCACGCCAAAAAAGGATGAGTTCACAGGTGTTTCAATGAAGGACCTAATATTCCGGATCCAAAACTACATCCTGAAGGGGGTGGAAGATGCCTGTGCGTGGATTTTTTTAACGTGTGGTGGCCATTAATCATCAGCCACCACACGGGCTTGACAGAGCGAGGTCTTGGTCCAGTGGCAAGGGTTAACCAAGACGACTGGAGACCTGCTCTGCTGCACGGGCCTAGCGCGCACACATATCACAGTGTGGGCTGGGCCGTGCTGCCGCTGGGCCCCTGGCCCTGAACTCAAACCTCCCCTGAGCCCCGATCACATCCCTCTACAGTCTCTCGCCGCTCCTTCGCCCCAACCTCGCTGTACCTGCCCGCGCTCCAATCACCGACCTTGACCTTGATGGCGTCACTCTTCGCTGCCGTCGCCCTCCTGCACCAGCTCGCGCTGCTCCGTGAAGTGGCCGCCATGCAGTCCCAGGCCGCTCGCCGCTCCTTTTATGGTCCCGACCTGCCGCTGGTGTTCTCACACCGGTCGTGGCCTCCACGCTGTGACTATTCTTCGAAAGCAGTTCATTGGCTGCGAAGTGCTTTGGAAAGTCCTAAGGATGTGAAAGAGTGCATAAATACAAAATCTTTGCTTGAAAAAAGTACAAAATGCCCAATCTAAACATAACAATAATCAAAGTGGTAGAATCAGTTATTTTAGCAGGACTGACATGGAGAAGCTGTGGAGAAGGGAGGAGAATTCGGGCATGGCCAACGTGACATGGCAAGCGTGAAACGGGAGACAACCTCAGTGGCATCGCTTCCCCCGCCAGTTCGGTGTGTTGGTCAGGTCACCAACCGAGCCAGATGGCCAGGAAGATTCCCTTTGGATACTTAGGGCTGGATTTTAGGCTTTGATGTTTTTGGGGCGATAATGGCGGGGGGTGGTAAAGTTAGCGGCCGGGAACAGTTTGCGCCTCAGTCAGTAACATTGGGCAGCTGGGCCCTGAGTCAGGGGGCGCAGCACTAAGGGAGGCGTTGTACACTCTCTGGGGCGCTAGGATGGGAAACTCCCAGGCTAAAGAGCCGGGCCGGGAGCGACCCGAGACTCGCCGGGGGCAGGGGGGGAACTAAAAAAACACCATAACATTCCCAAAACATTCTTACCGGGTCTCAGCACACTGTTAGAACCACTGCACACTTTACTGCATAAAGGAGATGAATGGGTATCGGTAAAAGCCAAGAAAATGCCTTTGTAAAAGCTAGAAAACTGTTATGCTCAAACAAATTGCTTGTGTTGTACGATCCATGTAAGCGTTTGGTACTAGCATGTGATGCGTCGTTGTATGGTGTCAGGTGTGTATTGCAACAAGCTAATGAATTTGGGAAATTGCAACCGGTTGCATATGCATCCAGAAGTCTGTCTGAGGCTGAGAGGGCCTACAGCATGATTGAAAAAGAAGTGTTAGCGTGTGTTTATGGGGTAAAGAAAATGCATCAATATCTGTTCGGGCTCAAATTTGAATTGGAAACCGAACATACACCACTGATATTCCTCTTTTCTGAAAGTAAGGGGATAAATACGAATGCATCAGCCCACATTCGGAGATGGGCGCTTGTGAATGTTTAAAATGTGTAGAGACATTGAAGTTGAGAACGTGGGAATTGTATAGGGACAGTATAAGCTAACAAAGAATTCATGGAGGAATAGCCATGACATCTCGGACTCGAGACTGCGAAATGTTACAACACTAACACATATTGAAACAAAACCCACAGCTTGCAGAAAAACCTCAAGGTCTTATTAAATCATGTTATTAACCTGAAACATTAACAGAAGGTCTTTGTTTAAAATCAGACCATACTTAGGTCGGCTTATGAGTGGACAAAGGGAAAGAGGGACCAAAAGAGATAGGTTGAACTAGGATGTCACTCTAGCCCTATCTTGTTATCTTTTGCCGAGAATGTATAACTGTTGTCGCTTTACGATGTAACTTCACTTATCCATAGGGAGTGTGTACGCTCGACCGAGAATGTATATCCTCTGTCTGATAAGTCTTGCCGGCCGGTAAAATAAAGACTGCTTCGTTCAAAGCACAAGAGGTATTCGACTCAGTAATTTTACTGAACCAGATTGAGAGAAAAGAATCTACATTTACATTTGGTGTCAGAAGTGGGATCTCAACGGACGACTGCCGAAAACTTGCGAATTAAGAGCCAGACTAGCCTTGGACGAGACGAGGGGAAAGTGGCCACTGGAGTGAGTATGATTTCAATACTGCTCCAGTTTCCCCCGGTTTCAAAAGTCTGAGGAAAGTTTAGCCACTCGCTGGTTCTCAGGTAGTGTCTGAACGAGATCCAGGACAATCTGGTGAATACCTTTCAAACTTAGAATAGGGATAGAGATAGGGAAATTGCGCGATGACGCAAACCAAGCGGCGACTTGGAAAGATAGGTTATAGTTAGAGCTAGATAGGGATAGATGATCAATCGTGGATCCAAAAATTAATAGGAAAGAAAAGAGACTCTTGTGAACGTCTGTTTAAATGAGAAATGCTTCTGTGATTTTTACTGAAAAAAAAAGCCGGGGAGTTGTGGTTTGTTTTAGCTCCACCTACTTTTTCAAACAGAATGAAAGTTTCTTTAACCCTTCGTAGTATTGTCCTGTATGTGGGAAGTTTAAGAGTGTGAACCTTATTGAATTACGTATATTCGGATGATAAGTTACGGAGCCAGGAAATACACAAAGGATAGGTTTGTTGAAAAAAAAAGAAAAACTTGTTGAAAGAAAACATTCAGAGAAGGCACAGCAAAACAACTGAGATGGATTCAAAAAAAATATTATATTAAATAACACGACCTTGAGGCTGGAACAATTGAGATAACGAAAAGCAGTCCACAGCCTACGTGCCAGACTTCTCTCTAGTTATGGAAAAGACAAAAAAAAGTAACGTACTAAATAGGTGCTGAAAAAAAAATGTTCTGAGATTTTAAATTATGAGAAAAATTCCACTGCAGTCTAAAAGAAAAAAAATCACTCCTGTCCAGTAGGCAGAAAAACTCCATTAAATTAGTGCTTTCATTGACTGATTGAATTTAAACTGCGCAGTGACGCGAAAGGATAGGGAAATTTGGAGACTAAAAGAAATTAAATAAGGCTCATAAGAAATCAAATTTAGAAGATTAGGCTCACAGGGAATAAAGTAAGGCTTATGGGGAATTAAATAGAGGATAGGTGTTCAATTCAGGTACGACGTCGACCTTGTATATCACTTGGCCCGTCTAGGCTCTGATTTAAATTAAATCCCGCAGCAATTCGGAAGGTAGGGCCGACGCGGACGCGCAATGACGCGAGACGCGCAGCGACGCGAGCGTGCGGCCGAGTGGAGGAAGGCAGAGGCAGACGCACGGCAACGTAAACGCGTGGTGACGCGAGATGTGCGGCGGCGCGAGCGAGTAAACGTGGGCCGACGCGAACGCGCAGCAACGCGAACCGCGAAAGTCAGTGCTGATTTCTGTAAGTCCGTTTATTGTTAAGTTTGTTAAGCTTGTTTAGGTGGAATCGCGTGGAAACGCGAGCCGTGGGGCGACGCGGCTTTGTGTTAAGTTTGTTAAGCTTGTTTAGGTGGAATCGCGTGGAAACGCGAGCCGTGGGGCGACGCGGCTTTGTGTTAAAGTTTGTTAAGTCTGTTTTTCAGTAAAGTCTGTTCGTTTTAAGTTTGTTTAAATCGCACGACTGCGTGAACGCGTAACGACACGATAATGGGTAATCAGTTGGATAAAACAACGGATGCGGCTAGTCCGCTACAAAAGTTATGTGAAGAATTCCCTGAAAGAGCTGAAGACTTTAGAAAATTATCAGGAGCCCTGAACAAATTATTAGGAGATGACCAGTGGCCTCTAGGTGGCACTAGAAGCGTAGAGGTAGTAAAAAAAAAAGCACAGGGATTGTAAAAAAAAAATTAAAAGATGCATCACTTCTGTCAAGTTGGCAAACAAATGCTATTAAATTAGGACTTTCATTGACAGAGGGAACACATGTTAAAACTGTAGACGTCTTTAAAAAAAAAGAATGTGCGCACGAGAAACTTACTAAGAGATCCTCTGGGACCTCTGAGAAAGGTATTAACTGACTACGTAGTAAAATGGCTGGCTTTGTGTTAACCGAGGCTGATGATGAAATTGATGAGTGGTCACTGACTCAGCGCCCAACGGCGCCTCCCGAACCCCCTGGCCCCTTGCTCCAGTCCTCTTCCCGACACCCTCCACCTTACACTCCGGCGAGAGGAGTTAAAAATAACCCCATACCACCAAAGCAACAAACCCAAACTGACTCCTCATCCTCTGATAGCGATTCGGATCCCCAGTTCACAAGCAATATAGTCGAAAGGACCAGATCTCACACTCGAAAGGGCAGAACTATATCTCACTCACAAACAGTCCCGTAAATCTTCTAGTCAATCTACCAGTCCAAGTTGTGAAAGACATAGCAAACACCCCCGCCGATCGAGACGCAGAACTGTCAAGCAGTCAGACAGCTCCGAAACATCCTCCGACCTAGAAATTATTTCCAATATCCCAAAGTCCTGACACCAATTCCCTGTCAGACCAATGCCAAACCCTGATGCACAACAAGCTGCAGACCACCCCACTATAGATGTCTATGTGATCTTCGAACAACTATTTGATTGCTCACGCTATCCGGACAAATGGAAAGGGCAGTTAGATATTATTGGCAGGTAAAGAAAGGGGAGGGGGGAGGAGCGCCCCCAACCCGGGTCAAGACTGAATACGTGACTAGAAAGGAAGAGCCATCTCGGGAGAAAGGATCAATAGAACCGCAGTGTTGCATACAGGATTGGATGGATAAGCAAGGATACGGTTATACTAAACAACCAAATGGCCCGAGCCCTGCTAATAAACCTCCCTATTGTCCCCGGCATGGTATGGGAAGAGGCCGGGACTGGGTAAGAGGAATTGACTGTTTCAATTGTGGGCAGGAAGGACATTGGAATAAAAATTGCCCCTACCGTCAGCATGGAAAAGGAAGAGGAGGGGGGCAAGGGGGGAGAGGAGGATCTTACACTAACTTCTCCCAGAACAACCCCTTTGGTCAATTGTCCCCCAATTGACTACGCAGCTTGATTGTGCGGGGATCCTCCCCGGACGACGAACCCATTCTGAATGAGTGGCAACCCTTTTTGATAGATACGGGAGCCTTCATGTCTTCTGTACAATCAAAGCTTAAACTCCCTGCCTCTACTGAAACACAGGAACTTTCAGGATTCCTGGGACAAATCTTGACATTCCCAGTGTCAGAACCGGTTAAAATGGGTTACCAGGAAGAATCGGTGGAACATCGAGTTGTTATCACAACCAATCTAGACTGTAACTTGATGGCTAGAGACCTCCTCTGCAAATTCCAGTTGCATTTGGAGTGTGGAGATGATGGGATTATTGTAAAACAGGAAACCCTTAAGCGGCAGTATTATACCACTAGAACCCCTCAGTGGTGGTCTCTGGACCTGCCGCAGGCACCCTATCACGTAACCCTAGCATATGATCCCAGCGGAAAGAATCAGGACCTGCAGAACTTTTATCATGATCATGAAGGGAAAGTGAAGGGAATTCTATTAAGGGCTAGAGTGACTGGACCGGACGGAGAGGCAGATTTTGTGGAAGTGGATAAGAATCTGTGGAAACAGCCCCTAACAATGGCACCGCATATTGCTCGTGAAGTATTAGCCCCTCACCATGCTAAAGATTTGGGAGTTATGGTACGCAAGGCCATAGATGAGGCTGACCCTACCAGCCGGGATGTGCAAATCGTAAAACATGGCCGAACAGTCCAATTTCATGGGGACCCCGAGAAGGTCTTAACGACTCTACAGCATCATACTGGCTCGGACATACCTGACTATGTGGATCCTCATGTGTGGGCAGAGGACCCCTCCCAAGTGGGTTATACTCCCATTGATCCAATTGAGATCCCAGTGCAGGGCAATGTGGACTGGCCCTCTATCCGACAGAACCCACTGAAATCACAGGCAATCCTAAACTGACCTTTCGGCACTGTACTGCAATTAATCCGGCCTGTTTTCTTACTGAGCCACCCCAAGATGAGGAAGAACCCAGTCATGATTGCTTATCTTTAATTTAAGAGGCCACATCAGTCAGGGAAGATTTAGTTGATGTACCAATGGAAGATCCAGACTGTATTCTTACTGAGCCACCCCAAGATGAGGAAGAACCCAGTCATGATTGTTTATGTATGTTGACGGAAGTACTTCTATTAATCCAGAAGATACATGAATCTCAGGATACGCCATAGTAAACCAGGAGAATCAGGTCTTGGAATCTGACGCTTTTGAAACTGCCTATTCTGCTCAACAAGCTGAACTATTCGCCCTCACCCGAGCCTGTATCTTGGCCAAAGATCTCAAAGTCAATATCTATACCGACTCTAGGTATGCCTTTGGGGTGGCCCATGATTTCGGACAATTATGGAAAAATAGGGGATTCCTAACCTCACAGGGGAATGAGATATCCCATAAACAGCTAATATCTGATTTGTTGCAAGCCCTCATGTTCCCCAAACGCATTGCCATTGTTAAATGTACCGCCCACACTACCGGAAATTCTCTGGTTGATATAGGGAATCGTTGTGCTGACCAAGAGGCCAAACAGGCCTCTCGTGACCAACAGATGGTAGTGCCCAAAATTATGAGTCAGACTAAAAATCCTGCGAAGGATAAGTTAGCCTCGGAAAAACCAATGCCAACCATCCAAGATGTTATAAAAGCACAGGAGGACGCTCCTGAAAAAGATAAACTGTTGTGGAAATATTATGCATGTACTTATGACAATGTTTCTAAACTCTGGACCACTCCCGCGGAACAGACTTGCATGTCTGACAAGTTGGCTCTATGGGTTATTGATTGTATGCATTTTGCTACTCATTGTGGAGCAAGGACCACGAGTGATACACTTTTGGCTACTTGGTGGCACCCTAGACTCCAGGCGCTCGCCCAGAACATCAGTAGTCGTTGCCTGGTTTGCCAGCAACATAATCCAGGGAAGGAAGTCCCCTGTGATTGGGGTAAAACGCTCCTACCTGACGGTCCCTTTGAGATATTTCAGTTGGACTACATTGAGTTGCAAAAAGTTCAATGTTACAAATATGTGTTAGTAATAGTAGATGTGTTTAGCAGATAGATTGAAGCCTACCCTACCCTGGACAATAAGGCTCAAACTGTTGTTAAGGTGTTAATGAGGGAAATTGTTCCTAGATATGGTATCTCAGCTCGACTGATGACCACCTATGTTCTTTCTCTGACTCGGGCTCTGCGACTAGTTCATAACCAGGTTCAAGATGCTCACCTCGACCTCCCAGTTTTACCCGAATTGTCCCTCGTGGCACCAGGGAAGTATGGATTCGGAAGGGATTAGAGCCACAATGGGAGGGGCCTTTTCAGGTGTTACTCACTACCCCCACTGCAGCCAAGGTTGAGGGGAAAAGTGCCTGGGTTCACCTGCACCACTGCAAGCTCACCACCCTCTAACGAACCTATTTTATTGGTTATTCTAACTCCTGTTTCTGTTCCAGACTTCCTCTTCTCCATAGCTGAACAAGGCCGTTGGTATCCTAATTGGAACGTGGACCAGTTTGAACTTTTACCCGTAGTGATAGACAGCCAGCTACACCGACGGTGACCTGAGAAGAGAGACGGGAAAACTGAACTCTTTTAATCAGCAAAATAATTGGACTATTTATCTGAATCCTGAGCCATAACATGAAACTGTCTGTATGCCACAGTCTGTATAATAGTGTTGATATATGACAGTTTCGGCGCATGGGAGGGGAGACAGAGACGAGAGCTACATGTAAACACCTTTTTGTACATGTCTTATGTTTATGCGCAAAATGGGAACTTTTCTGGATATTAGGTGTGTTCACATTCCCTATACATTTTACTCCTAGAATGATCCTGAGTGTTATCATGGAATGATAAAAGGGGGGAATGTGAATGTTTAAAATGTATAGAGACATTGAAGTTGAGAACGTGGGAATTGTATAGGGACAGTATAAGCTAACAAAGAATTCATGGAGGAATAGCCATGACATCTCGGACTCGAGACTGCGAAATGTTACAACACTAACACATATTGAAACAAAACCCACAGCTTGCAGAAAAACCTCAAGGTCTTATTAAATCATGTTATTAACCTGAAACATTAACAGAAGGTCTTTGTTTAAAATCAGACCATACTTAGGTCGGCTTATGAGTGGACAAAGGGAAAGAGGGACCAAAAGAGATAGGTTGAACTAGGATGTCACTCTAGCCCTATCTTGTTATCTTTTGCCGAGAATGTATAACTGTTGTCGCTTTACGATGTAACTTCACTTATCCATAGGGAGTGTGTACGCTCGACCGAGAATGTATATCCTCTGTCTGATAAGTCTTGCCGGCCGGTAAAATAAAGACTGCTTCGTTCAAAGCACAAGAGGTATTCGACTCAGTAATTTTACTGAACCAGATTGAGAGAAAAGAATCTACATTTACACGCTCATGTTGTCCACATACAACTATGCCATCCGCCACAGGCCAGGCACAGGAAACTGTGCCGATGCTCTCAGTAGGCTGCCATTGCCCACCACAGGGGTGGAGATGGCACAGCCTGCAGATTTAATTATGGTAATGGAAGCATTCGAGAGTGAGCAATCACCTGTTACCGCCCGACAGATTAGAACCTGGGTGAGCCAGGACCCCTTATTGTCATTAGTAAAAAACTCTCTGCTTCACCGGAGCTTGTCCAGTATCCAGTTTGAAATGCAGGAAGAAATAAAGCCGTACCAGCGGTGCAGAGATTAAACGTCTATACAGGCAGACTGCCTTCTGTGGGGCAATCGGGTAGTGGTACCAAAAAAGGGCAGGGACACTTTCATTAGTGACCTCCACAGTACCCACCCAGGCATTGTAATGATGAAAGCGATAGCCAGATCCCACATGCGGTGGCCCAGTATCGATGCAGACTTAGAGTTCTGCTTGCATAAATGTAACACATGTTCACAGTTAAGCAATACACCCAGGGAGGCGCCACTAAGTTTATGCTCTTGGTCCTCCAAACCGTGGTCCAGGGTCCATGTCGACTATGCAGGCCCGTTCTTGGGAAAAATGATCCTAGTGGTTGTAGATGCGTACTCCAAATGGATTGAATGTGACATAATGTCGGCAAGCACGTCCGCTGCCACCACTGAAAGCCTGCGGGCCATGTTTGCCACGCACGGCCTGCCTTATGTCCTTGTGAGTGACAACGGGCCGTGGTTCACCAGTGCCGAGTTCAAAGAATTCATGACCTGCAATGGGATCAAACTTGTCACATCTGCCCCATTCAAACCAGCATCCAATGGTCAGGCAGAGAGAGCAGTGCAAACAATCAAGCAGAGCTTGAAGAGGGTAACTGAAGGCTCGCTGCAGACTCACCTATCCCAAGTCCTGGTTAGTTACCGCACAAGAGCCCACTCGCTCACTGAGATTCCACCCGTTGAACTGCTCATGAAAAGGGCGCTTAAGACAAGGTTCTCGTTCGTCCACTCTGATCTACATGAACAGGTAGAGAGCAGGTGGCTTCAACAAAGTACATATCATGATCGCGCAAATGTGTCATGCGAAATTGAGATTAATGATCCTGTATTTATGTTGAACTATGGACAACGTCCCAAGTGGCTTCCGGGCACTGTCATGGCCAAAGTGGGGAGTAGGGTGTTTCGGGTCAACCTTTCTAAAGATCTCATCTACAGGAAACACTTGGACCAAACCAACCCACAATAGACCGTACCTTTTTGACTCTCCAACACACACACACAAGTGGCAACCAACACAGTGGTTGACCATGAAGCAGAACCCATCACCCGCAGCAGCCCAGCAGGACTCACCACACCAGGCAGCCAAGCAAGGCCAGCTGCACAGCAGCCCAGCGAGGGCCCAACAAATGACTCACCAAAACCAGCATTTGCACTGAGACGATCACCCAGGGAAAGAAAGGCCCCAGATCGACTCACATTGTAAATAGATACACTATTGACTTTGCAGAGGGAGTTTTATTATATATGTAAACCTGTAAATACCTTGTTTAACCACCAGAGGGGCTCATCCCCTGGAGTCCCATGGTATCCCACAATCCCTTGGGAGCACCTGTACTTAAGGAGGCCTCACAGGCTGGAGAGGCACTCTGGAGACCTGCAATAAAAGACTACTGTCACATTTTATTTTGAGCTCACGGTATCTGGTCAGACTCTTTATTCAATACATAATACCCTCAGTACTGCCCCTCCGACAGTGCAGCGCTCCCTCAGTACTTCCCCTCCGACAATGCAGCGGAGTCCCTAAGTACTGCTCTGGACTGTCAGCCTAGATTAGCCACTCAAGTCCAGGAGTGTGGTTTGAACCCACGACTTTAAGACTCCGAGATAAGAGTGCTACCCACTGAAAAGCACTATATAAATGCAAGTACTTTTGCTCTTTAGTAAATTAGTTTAACAATGGCGAACAATAAGATTGGAAAGTCGGTAATGTAACCCTGCTATTTAAGAAGGGAAGGAGAGAGAAAACGGGGAACTACAGACCAGTTAGCCTGACATCAGTCGTAGGGAAAATGCGATAATCTATTATTCAAGACATGGTAACAGAACACTGAGAAAATAATAATAGGATTGAGCAAATTTCAACATGGATTTATGAAAGGGAAATTGTGTTTGACAAATCTGTTAAGAGTTTTTTGAGGTTGTAACTAGCAGAATTGATAAGGGGGAGGCCTGTGTTTGGGTGTATTTGGATTTTCAGAAGGCATTCAATAAGATCCCACACAAGAGATTATTAAACATAATTAGGGCTCATGGGGTTGAGGATGGATATTAGCATGGATTGAGGATTGGTTAAAGGACAGAAAACAGAGAGTAGGAATAAACGGGTGATTTCGGGTTGACAGGCTGTAACTAGTGGGGTACCACAAGGATCAGTGCTCGGGCCCCAGCTATTCACAATCTATATCGATGATTTGGATGAGGGAACTAAATGTAATTTATCCAAGTTTGCTGATGATACAAAGCTAGGTGGAAATGTAAGTTTTGAGGAGGATGCAAAGAGGCTTCAAGGGGATATAGAGAGGCTCAGTGAGTGGGCAAGAACATGGTAAATGGAATATAATGTGGAGAAATATGAAGTTATCCACTTTGATATTAAAAATAGAAAAGCAGAGTATTTTTTAAATGGTGAGAGATTGGGAAATGTTGGTGTTCAGAGGGTCCTGGGTGTCCTTGTACACCAATTACTGAAAGTTAATATGCAGGTGCAGCAAGCAATTCAGAAAACAAATGGTATTACAAGGGGATTTGAATATAAGAGTAAAGACATCTTACTGCAATTATACAGGGCCCTGGTGAGACCACACCTGGAGTATTACGTACAGTTTTGAGGGAAGAAATTGCCCTTTTTATAGCCCAATGGGGCGCTACGAGGTTATCACTTGGGGGAGGGGATCGATAGCGCCTCCAGGGAACTTGGCCCAAAGGTTTGGGGGTGGTGTGCTGGTAGTGTCGCGCCCGCAGTTAGAGCTGTGTGCAGGTGTACGCATGGTGATGTCATTGTCGTACGAGCCGAAACCTCACCACCACACGCTGACCCCTCAGCGCCCCGCAGTGACCCCTCAGCGCCCCGCAGTGACCCCTCAGCGCCCCGCAGTGACCCTTCAGCGCCCCGCAGCGACCCCTCAGCACCCCGCAGTGACCCCTCAGCACCCCTCAGCGACCCCTCAGCGCCCCGCAGCGACCCCTCAGCGCCCCGCAGTGACCCCTCAGCGCCCCGCAGCGACCCCTCAGCGCCCCGCAGCGACCCCTCAGCGCCCCGCAGTGACCCTTCAGCGCCCCGCAGTGACCCCTCAGCGCCCCCTCAGCGCCCCGCAGCGACCCCTCAGCGCCCCGCAGTGACCCTTCAGCGCCCCGCAGCGACCCCTCAGCGCCCCGCAGTGACCCTTCAGCGCCCCGCAGCGACCCCTCAGCGTCCCGCAACAACCCCTCAGTGCCCTGCAGCGACCCCTCAGTGTCCCGCAGTGACCCTTCAGCGTCCCGCAGCGACCCCTCAGCGTCCCGCAACAACCCCTCAGTGCCCTGCAGCGACCCCTCAGTGTCCCGCAGTGACCCTTCAGCGCCCCGCAGCGACCCCTCAGCGTCCCGCAACAACCCCTCAGCGCCCCGCAGCGACCCCTCAGTGTCCCGCAGCGACCCCTCAGCGCCCCGCAACGACCCCTCAGTGTCCCGCAGTGACCCCTCAGCGCCCTGCAGTGACCCCTCAGCGCCCCGCAGTGACCCCTCAGCGCCCCGCAGCGAACCCTCAGCGCCCCACAGTGACCCCTCAGCGCCCCGCAGCGAACCCTCAGTGTCCCGCAGTGACCCCTCAGCGCCCTGCAGTGACCCCTCAGCGCCCCGCAGCGACCCCTCAGCGTCCCGCAGCGACCCCTCAGCGCCCCGCAACGACCCCTCAGTGTCCCGCAGTAACCCCTCAGCGCCCTGCAGTGACCCCTCAGCCCCCCGCAGTGACCCCTCAGCGCCCCGCAGCGAACCCTCAGCGCCCCGCAGCGACCCCTCAGCGCCCCGCAATGACCCCTCAGTGTCCCGCAGTGACCCCTCAGCGCCCCGCAGCGAACCCTCAGCGCCCCACAGTGACCCCTCAGCGCCCCGCAGCGACCCCTCAGCGCCCCACAGTGACCCCTCAGCGCCCCGCAACAACCCCTCAGTGCCCTGCAACGACCCCTCAGCGCCCCGCAGTGACTCCTGGAGACAGTTCAGAGAAGGTTCACTCGGTTGATTCTGGAGATGATGGGGTTGACTTATGAGGGAAGGTTGAGTAGGTTGGGCCTCTACTCATTGGCATTCAGGAGAATGAGAGGTGATCTTATCAAAACATATGAGATTATGAGGGGGCTTGACAAGGTGGATGCAGAGAGGATGTTTCCACTGATGGAGGAGACTAGAACTAGAGGGCATGATCTTAGAATAAGGGGCCACCCATTTAAAACCCGAGATGAGGAGAAACCTCTTCTCTCAGAGGGTTGTGGATCTGTGGAATTTGCTGCCTCAGAGAGCTGTGGAAGCTGGGACATTGAATAAATTTAAGACAGAAATAGACAGTTTCGTAAACGATAAGGGGATAAGGGATTATGGGGAGCGGGCAGGGAAGTGGTGCTGAGTTCATGATCAGATCAGCCATGATCGTACTAAATGGCGGAGCAGGCTCGAGGGGCCGTATGGCCTACTCCTGCTCCTATTTCTTATGTTCGAATGTTAAATTTCTTCACGCAGTTGTTGAGTATATTCAAGACAGAGATGGATAGATTTTTGGATATTAAGGGAATCATGTGATATGGAGATCGGGCGGGAAAGTGGAGTTGAGGTCGATGATCAGCCATGATCTTATTGAATGCCGGAGCAGGCTCGAGGGGCCAAATGGCCGACTCTTGCTCCTATTTTTTATGCTGTTCTGACATTTAATCTCTCCTGCCTTCCACCCTATCACAGACCTTCCCTTTTTTTCTTTTCTCCTCTCCCCCTCTTTCTCTGTCTCTGTACTTGCTTAAAACC
Organism: Pristiophorus japonicus; assembly: GCF_044704955.1. Classification (NCBI taxonomy): domain Eukaryota; kingdom Metazoa; phylum Chordata; class Chondrichthyes; family Pristiophoridae; genus Pristiophorus; species Pristiophorus japonicus. The sequence continues at coordinate 59,441,490 of NC_091994.1, read as the reverse complement.
GGTTATATCTCTAACTTTTTCCTGTCCTGTTGAAAGGTCATTGACCTGAAACATTAACTCTGCTCCTCGATCCCAGCTGCCTGACCTGCTGATTATTTCCCGCATTTTCTGGAATAATTGGTTAGTGCAGCTTTGGGTGCCCTACTTTTGCAGGTGTTTTAAGGCCATGGGGAGATTCACTGAGTTAATATCAGGACTTTAGTTGTGAGGAGAGACAAGAGAAATTGGGGCCCTTTTCATTCGAGCAGAGCAGGTTACGAGAGCTGATAGAACTGTTCAAAATGATGAGTGTTTTTTGATAAGGTGAATTGGGGAAACTATTTCCATTGATTAGTGTGTCAGGAACTAGAGGTCATGGGGTGAATACCTGCGGCATCTCTCACGCTGTCCAGGGTAACTTCAGCTAAACGCCTCTTGCCGTGTTGTCCAGGGTTACCGCAGGTCTTTCCATGAAGTAACAGCAGAAGAGTTGGAGAACCCCAGCAGAAATTCGACCATAACCCCTACATGTACGGTCATCACTCACAGAACAAAAGGGAAAGGGGAAGAGAAGTTTTTGGTTTTGTTACGTAGAGGGTCGTTAGGACATGGATTGCCCAATCAGAAAGAGCGATCAATGGAAGAAGAACTCATAATAGCTTTAAAAAGGCCAGTGGATAAATATTTTTTAAACAATTTAGTAAAGGGAGACTTGCATTCATATAGCGTCTTTCACAACCTCAGAACGTCCCAAAGCGCTTTACAGCCTTTTGAAGCGCTTTTGAAGTGTAATGACTGTTGTAACCATCATCATCGGCAGTCCCTCGAAATCGAGGAAGACTTGCTTCCACTCCAAAAGTGAGTTCTCAGGTGACTGAACAGTCCAATACAGGAATTACAGTCTCTGTCACAGGTGGGACAGACAGTGGTTGAAGGAAAGGGTGGGGAGTCTGGTTTGCCGCATGCTCCTTCCACTGTCTGTGCTTGATTTCTGCATGCTCTCGGCCACGAGACTCGAGGTGCTCAGCGCCCTCCCGGATGCACTTCCTCCACTTAGGGCGGTCTTTGGCCAGGGACTCCCAGGTGTCAGTGGGGATGTTGCATTATGTCAGGGAGGCTTCGAGGGTGTCCTTGTAACGTTTCCTCTGCCCACCTTTGGCTCGCTTGCCGTGTAGGAGTTCTGAGTAGAGCGCTTGCTTTGGGAGTCTCGTGTCTGGCATGCGAACAATGTGGCCCAACCAATGGAGCTGATCAAGTGTGGTCAGTGCTTTGATGTTGGCCTGGCCGAGGATGCTAACGTTGGTGCATTTGTCCTCCCAGGGGGCTGCTGTAATGTGGAGAAATGCAGCAGGCAGTTTATGCACAGCAAGATCCCACACAGCAGTAAGAAAATGAGCCATTTTAGCTGTTGGTTCTGTAATAAATCTTAGCCAGGACAGCGAGGAAAACCTCCTTCTTTTCTCAAATAGTGCCACGGGATCTTTTACGTCCACCTGAGAGGGCAGACAGGGACTCTGTTTAATGTCTCATGTGAAAGATGAGACCACACCTGGAGTATTGCGTACTTAAGGAAGGATATACTTGCATTGGAGGCTGTTCAGAGAAGGTTCATTGGGTTGATTCCGGAGATGAGGGGGTTGACTTATGAAGATAGGTTGAATAAGTTGGGCCTGTACACACTGTAGTTCAGAAGAATGAGAGGTGATCTTATTGAAACATATAAGATTCTGAGGGGGCTTGACAGGGTAGATGCAGAGAGGATGTTTCCCCTCATGAGGGAATCTAGAACTAGGGGGCATAGTCTCAGAATAAGGGGGTCGCCCATTTAAAACGGAAATGAGGAAGAATTTCTTCTCTCAGAAGGCCGTGAATCTTTGAAATTCTCTGCCCCAGAGAGCTGTGGAGGCTGGGTCATTGAATATATTCAAGGTGGAGATAGACAGATTTTTGAATGATAAGGGAGTCAAGGATTATGGGGAGCGGGCGGGGAAGTGGAGCTGAGTCCATGATCAGGTCAGCCATGATCTTATTGAATGGTGGAGCAGGCTCGTGGGGCCAAATGGCCTACTCCTGCTCCTATTTCTTATGGTCTTATGTTCTTATTATCTGTTTTGTCTTATAACACTCCTGTGGAGCACCTTGCTCCTTGCCCGACCTGCGAGAGACCATCAGCGGCAGGTCGGGGCCATAAAAGGTGCGGCGAGCGGCGGCCATGGACAGCGTGGCGGTGTACCACGGCAAGGTACAGCGCGAGCTGGTGCAGGAGGGCGATGGCAGCGAAGAGTGACGTCAGCAAGGTCCAGCTCGGTGATTGGAGCGTGGGCAGGTACAGCAGGAGCGGCGAGGTCAGGGGGCGAAGGAGCAGCGAGAGATTGTAGAGGGACGTGATCGGGGCCCAGGAGAGGCGAGAGTTTGGGGCCCAGGAGAGGCGAGGGCCCTGGGGCAGCACGGACCAGCCCACACTGCGATATGTGTGCGCACTAGGTCTGTGCAGCAGAGCAGGTCTCCAGTCGTCCTAGTTAACCCGTGCCACTGGACCAAGACCTCGCTCTGTCAAGCCCGTGTGGTGGCTGGTGTGCAACGGTCACCCCACGTTAAAAAAATCCACACACAGGCATCTTCCACCCTTCAGGATGTAGTTCGGGATCTGGAATATCAGGTCCTTCATTGAAACACCTGTGAACTCATGCCTTTTTGGCATGGAAGCAAGTCATCCTCGATATGAGGGACTGCCTATGATGATGATGAAGCGCCTTGGGATGTTTTATGTCAAAGATGCTATACAAATGCAAGTTGTTATTGTTAGTTCTAATTGAGTCCTAAGCTGAAGCAAACTCCAAGTTGTACGCAGGGCTTTGAATGGTTCAGTTTTGGTGCATTCTAATCCATATAATGAGCACCTTACAGCAAATGTATCTGATCAATGGGTGGCAATAAAAGCGTCTCTGTGTAGTTTTCTGCTCGATCCTGTTAACTGACATTGTTAGCTGGGATGCTGCATTTCAGCACTTTTATCGCTCAAGTTACAATGTAGCTATAAAGAGACATTTACCAAATAACAGTCAGAATAAATAGAAATATAAAACCACTTGCATCAGCAATCCTTGCACTCACTCGCCCTCTTCCTATTGATTCATGCTTTCACCCAAATGATTCATTTAGCTGGTTTACAGCCGCACATCCGAGAACCCAGAGCTGTGTCCTCGCAACTGCTCTGGAAACAAAGGCACAATAAGAACCAAGTTCATCGAGTTGCAAGCTTAAGAGGAGATTTAATGCAAGTGTCTGAAATTATGAAGCGTTATGATGGAGATAAGGAGGCCAAAATTGCACATCGCCTCCAGGCCTGTTACCCCCACAAATGGAATGGCCGCTGCTCACCCAATTGCCCTCGCGAGATTTCCCGGTAGTACATAAGAACATAAGAATTAGAAACAGGAGTAGGCCATCTAGTCCCTCGAGCCTGCTCCGCCATTCAACAAGATCATGGTTGATCTGACCGTGGACTCAGCTCCACTTACCCGCCCGCTCCCCGTAACCCTTAATTCCCTTATTGGTTAAAAATCTATCTATCTGTGACTTGAATACATTCAATGAGCTAGCCTCAACTGCTTCCTTGGGCAGAGAATTCCACAGATTCACAACCCTCTGGGAGAAGAAATTCCTTCTCAACTCAGTTTTAAATTGGCTCCCCCGTATTTTGAGGCTGTGCCCCCTAGTTCTAGTCTCCCCGGCCAGTGGAAACAACCTCTCTGCCTCTATCTTGTCTATCCCTTTCATGATTTTAAATGTTTCTGTAAGATCACCCCTCATCCTTCTGAACTCCAACGGGTAAAGACCCAGTCTACTCAATCTATCATCATAAGGTAACCCCCTCATCTCCGGAATCAGCCGAGTGAATCATCTCTGTACCCCCTCCAAAGCCAGTATATCCTTCCTTAACTAAGGTGACCAAAACTGCACGCAGTACTCCAGGTGCGGCCTTACCAATACCCTATATAGTTGCAGCAGGACCTCCCTGCTTTTGTACTCCATCCCTCTCGCAATAAAGGCTAACATTCCATTTGCCTTCCTGATTACCTGCTGCACCTGCAAACTAACTTTTTGGGATTCATGCACAAGGACCCCCAGGTCCCTCTGCATCTCAGCATTTTGTAATTTCTCCCCATTCAAATAATATTCCCTTTTACTGTTTTTTTTCCCAAGGTGGATGACCTCACACTTTCCGACATTGTATTCCATCTGCCAAACCTTCGCCCATTCGCTTAACCTATCTAAATCTCTTTGCAGCCTCTCTGTGTCCTCTACACAACCCGCTTTCCCACTAATCTTTGTGTCATCTGCAAATTTTGTTACACTACACTCTGTCCCCTCTTCCAGGTCATCTATGTATATTGTAAACAGTTGTGGTCCCAGCACCGATCCCTGTGGCACACCACTAACCACCGATTTCCAACCCGAAAAGAACCCATTTATCCCAACTCTCTGCTTTCTGTTCGCCAGCCAATTCTCTATCCATGCTAATACATTTCCTCTGACTCCGTGTACCTTTATCATCTGCAGTAACCTTTTGTGTGGCACCTTATCGAATGCCCTTTTTAAATCTAAATACACCACATCCATCGGTACACCTCTATCCACCATGCTCGTTATATCCTCAAAGAATTCCATTAAATTAATTAAACATGATTTCCCCTTCATGAATCCATGTTGCATCTGCTTGATTGCACTATTCCTATCTAGATGTCCCGCTATTTCTTCCTTAATGATAGCTTCAAGCATTTTCCCCACTACAGATGTTAAACTAACCAGGCCTATAGTTACCTGCCTTTTGTCTGCCCCCTTTTTTAAACAGAGGCGTTACATTAGCTGCTTTCCAATCCGCTGGTACCTCCCCAGAGTCCAGAGAATTTTGGTAGATTATAACTATTGCATCTGCTATAACTGCCGCCATCTCTTTTAATACCCTGGGATGCATTTCATCAGGACCAGAGGACTTGTCTACCATTAGCCTGTCCAGCACTACCCCCCTAGTGATAGTGATTGTCTCCAGGTCCTCCCTTCCCACATTCCCGTGACCAGCAATTTTTGGCATGGTTTTTGTATCTTCCACTGTGAAGACCGAAGCAAAATAATTGTTTAAGGTCTCAGCCATTTCCACATTTCCACATTTCCCATTATTAAATCCCCCTTCTCATCTTCTAAGGGACCAACATTTACTTTCGTCACTCTTTTCCGTTTTATATATCTGTAAAAGCCTTTACTATCTGTTTTTATGTTTTGCGCAAGTTTACTTTCGAAATCTATCTTTCCTTTCTTTATTGCTTTTTTAGTCATTCTTTGCTGTTGTTTTAAAATTTTACCAATCCTCTCGTTTCCCACTAACCTTGGCCACCTTATACGCATTGATCTTTGATTTGATACTCTCCTTTATTTCCTTGGTTATCCACGGCTGGTTATCCCCTCTCTTACCGCCCTTTTTCACTGGAATATATTTTTGTTGCACACTATGAAAGAGCTCCTTAAAAGTCCTCCAGTGTTCCTCAATTGTGCCACCGTTTAGTCTGTGTTCCCAGTCTACTTTAGCCAACTCTGCCCTCATCCCACTTTAGTCCCCTTTGTTTAAGCATAGTACGCTCGTTTCTGACACAACTTCCTCACCCTCAATCTGTATTACAAATTCAACCATACTGTGATCACTCATTCCTAGAGGATCTTTTACTAGGAGATCGTTTATTATTCCTGTCTCATTACACAGGACCAGATCTAAGATAGCTTGCTCCCTTGTAGGTTCTGTTACATACTGTTCTAAGAAACAATCCCGTGTGCATTCTATGAATTCCTCCTCCAGGCTACCCCGTGCGATTTGAGTTGGCCAATCGATATGTAGGTTAAAATCCCCCATGACTACTGCCGTTCCTTTTTCACATGCCTCCATTATTCCCTTGATTATTGCCCACCCCACCGTGAAGTTATTATTTGGGGGCCTATAAACTATGCCCACCAGTGAATTTTTCCCCTTACTAGTGGTGTATGAATAAAGAGTCTGACCCTTTGAGTCTGAGCTCAAAGTAAAGTGTGACCTTAATCCTTTATTACAGGTCTCCAGAGGGCCTCTCCAGCCTGCGAGGCCTTCTTAGGTACAGGTGCTCCCAAGGGATTGTGGGATCCCTTGGGACTCCAGGGGACGAGCCCCCTGGTGGCTGTACAAGGTATATACAGATTTACATATATAACACTCCACCTCCAAAGTCAATAGTGTAACTATTTACAAGGTGAGTTGAACTGGAGCCTTCCTTTCCCTGGTTGATCGTCTCAGTGCAAATGCTGTCGTTTGTTGGGCCCTCGCTGGGCTGCTGTGAAGCTGGTCTTGCTGGGCTGCTGGGTGTGGCGAGTCCTGCTGGGCGGCTGCGGGTGATGGGTTCTGCTTCGTGGTTAACCACTGTGTTGGTTGCCACTGGTGTGTGTGTTAGGGGGTCAAAAAAGGTCGGGTCTAATGTGGGTTGTTCTGGATAGTCCGCGAATCTGTGTTTGTTTTGGTCCAAGTGTTTCCTGAAGATGAGTCCATTTGAAAGTTTGACCCGAAACACCCTACTCCCCTCTTTGGCCACGACAGTGCCGGGAAGCCACTTGTGACCTTGTCCATAGTTCAACACAAATACAGGATCATTAATCTCAATTTCATGTGGCACATTTGCTCTATCATGATATGTACTTTGTTAAAGCCGCCTGCTCTCTACCTGTTCGTGTAGATCAGGGTGGACTAACGAGAGCCTTGTCTTAAGTGCCCTTTTCATGAGCAGTTCAGCGGGTGGAATCCCAGTGAGTGAGTGGGGTCTCGTGCGGTAACTAACCAGGACTCGGGATAGGCGAGTCTGCAGCGAGCCTTCAGTTACCCTCTTCAAGCTCTGCTCGATAGTTTGCACTGCTCTCTCTGCCTGACCATTGGATGCTGGTTTGAATAGGGCAGATGTGACATGTTTGATCCCATTGCGGGTTATGAACTCTTTGAACTCGGCACTGGTGAACCACGGCACGTTGTCACTCATAAGAACATCAGGCAAACATGGCCCGCAGGCTTTCAGTGGTGGCAGTGGACGTGCTTGCCGACATTATCTCACATTCAATCCATTTGGAGTATGCATCTACAATCACTAGGAACATTTTTCCCAAGAACGGGCCTGCATAGTCAACATGGACCCTAGACCACGGTTTGGAGGGCCAAGACCATAAACTTAGTGGCGCCTCCCTAGGTGCATTGCTTAACTGTGAACATGTGTTACATTTGTGCACGGAGGACTCTAAGTCCGCATCGATACTGGGCCACCACACATGGGATCTGGCTATCGCTTTCATCATTACAATGCCTGGGTGGGTACTGTGGAGGTCAGTAATGAAAGTGTCCCTGCCCTTTTTTGATACGACCACCCGATTACCCCACAGAAGGCAGTCTGTCTGTATGGACATTTCATCTTTGCGCCGCTGGTACGGCTTTATTTCTTCCTGCATTTCTAACCGGACACTGGACCAGCTCTCGTGAAGCAAACAGTTTTTTACTAAGGACAGTAAGGGGTCCTGGCTCATCTAGGTTCTAATCTGTCGGGCGGTAACAAGTGATTGCTCACTCTCGAATGCTTCCATTACCATCACTAAATCTGTGGACTGTGCCATCTCCACCCCGGTGGTGGGCAATGGCAGCCTACTGAGAGCATCAGCACAGTTTTCTGTGCCTGGCCTGTGGCGGATGGCTAGTTGTATGCGGACAACGTGAGCGCTCATCTCTGGATGCATTCGTATTTATCCCCTTACTTTCAGAAAAGAGGGATATCAATGGGTTATGGTCAGTTTCCAATTCAAATTTGAGCCCAAACAAATATTGATGCATTTTTTTTACCCCATAAACTCACGTTAATGCTTCTTTTTCAATCATGCTGTAGGCTCTCTCAGCCTTAGACAGACTCCTGGTTGCAACTTCCCAAATTCATTAGCTTGTTGCAATACACATCCAACACCGTATGACGACGCATCACATGCTAGTACCAAACGCTTACATAGATCATACAACACAAGCAATTTGTTTGAGCATAACAGTTTTCTAGCTTTTACAAAGGCATTTTCTTGGCTTTTACCTCATACCCATTCGTCTCCTTTACGCAGTAAGACGTGCCGTGGTTCTAACAATGTGCTGAGACCCGGTAAGAAGTTACCAAAGTAGTTCAGCAGTTCTAGAAGTGACCGCAGCTCCGTCACATTCTGTGACCTCGGTGAGTTCTCGATTGCCTCGGTCTTCGAATCGGTGGGTCTGATGCCATCCACCGCGATTCTTCTCCCCAGGGATCCACTTCAGGTGCCAGAAAAACGCACTTCGAGCGTTTTAACCTGAGCCCCAAGCGATTGAGCCGACTAAGGTCCTCCTCTAGGTTCTGCAGATGCTCGATGGTGTCCCGACCTCTAACCAAGATGTCGTCCTGGGAGAACACGGTGCGCGGGACCGACTTCAGTAAGCTTTCCATGTTTCTCTGGAATATCGCCGCGGCTGATCGAATCCCAAACGGGCATCTGTTGTAAATGAAGAGACCTTGTTTGTGTTGATACAGGTGAGGCCCTGCAATGATTCCTCCAGCTCCTGCGTCATGTAGGCCAAGGTCAAGTCCAGCTTCGTGAATGTCTTTCCTCCCGCCAGCGTCGCAAATAGGTCGCCTGCCTTTGAAACATCGACACATTGAAAATAGGTGCAGGAGTAGGCCATTCGGTCCTTCGAGCCTGCACCACCATTCAATAAGATCATGGCTGATCATTCCCCTCAGTACCCCTTTCCTGCTTTCTCTCCATACCCCTTGATCCCTTTACCCGTAAGTGCCATATCTAACTCCCTCTTGAATATATCCAATGAACTGGCATCAACAACTCTCTGCGGCAGGGAATTCCACAGGTTAACAACTCTCTCAGTGAAGAAGTTTCTCCTCATCTCAGTCTTAAATGGCTTACCCCTTATCCTTAGACTTTGACTTTTGTTCTGGACTTCCACAACATCGGGAACATTCTTCCTGCATCTAACCTGTCCAGTCCGGTCAGAATTTTATATGTTTCTATGAGATCCCCTCTCATCCTTCTAAACTCCAGTGAATAAAGGCCCAGTCGATCCAGTCTCTCCTCATATGCTAGTGCTGCCATCCCGGGAATCAGTCTGGTGAACCTTCGCTGCACTCCCTCAATAGCAAGAACGTCCTTCCTCAGATTAGGAGACCAAAACTGAACACAATATTTCAGGTGAGGTCTCACCAAGGCCCTGTACAACTGCAGTAAGACCTCCCTGCTCCTATACTCAAAACCCACAGCTATGAAGGCCAACATACCATTTGCCTTCTTCACCGTCTGCTGTACCTGCATGCCAACTTTCAATGACTGATGAACCATGACACCCAGGTCTCGTTGCACCTCCCCTTTTCCTAATCTGCCGCCATTCAGATAATATTCTGCCTTCGTGTTTTTGCCCCCAAAGTGGATAACCTCACATTTATCCACATTATACTGCATCTGCCATGCATTTTCCCACTCACCTAACCTGTCCAAGTCACCCTGCAGCCTCTTAGCATCCTCCTCACAGCTCACACCTCCACCCAGTTTAGTGTCATCTGCAAACTTGGAGATATTACACTCAATTCCTTCATCTAAATCATTAATGTATATTGTAAAGAGCTGGGGTCCCAGCACTGAGCCCTGCGGCACTCCACTAGTAACTGCCTGCCATTCTGGAAAGGGCCCGTTTATCCTGACTCTCTGCTTCCTATCTGCCAACGAGTTCTCTATCCACGTCAGTACATTACCCCCAATACCATGTGCTTTGATTTTGCACACCAATCTCTTGTGTGGGACCTTGTCAAAAGCCTTTTGAAAGTCCAAATACACCACATCCACTGGTTCTCCCTTGTCCACTCTGCTAGTTAGTTCCTCAAAAAATTCTTGAAGATTCGTCAAGCAGGATTTCACTTTCATAAATCCATGCTGACTTGGACTGATCCTGTTACTGCTTTCCAAATGCGCTGCTATTTCATCCTTAATGATTGATTCCAACATTTTCCCCACTACTGATGTCAGGCTAACCGGTCTATAATTACCCGTTTTCTCTCTCCCTCCTTTTTTAAACAGTGGTGTTACATTAGCTGTCCTCCAGTTCATAGGAACTGATCCAGAGTCGATAGACTGTTGGAAAATGATCACCAATGCATCCACTATTCTAGGGCCACTTCCTTAAGTACTCTGGGATGCAGACTATCAGGCCCCGCGGATTTATCGGCCTTCAATCCCATCAATTTCCCTAACACAATTTCCCGCCTACTAAGGATATCTTTCAGTTTCTCCTTCTCACTAGACCCACTGTCCCCTAGTACATCCGGAAAGTTATTTGTCTTTTCCTTCGTGAAGACAAAACCAAAGTATTTGTTCAATTGGTCTGCCATTTCTTTGTTCCCCATTATAAATTCACCCGAATCCAACTGCGTTTGTCTTCAATAATCTTTTTTTCTTCACATATCTATAGAAGCTTTTGCAGTCAGTTTTTATGTTCCCTGCAAGCTTACTCTATTTTCGCCTTCTTAATTAAACCCTTAGTCCTCCTCTGCTGAATTCTAAATTTCTCCCAGTCCTCAGGTTTGCTGCTTTTTCTGGCCAATTTATAAGCCTCTTCCTTGGATTTAACACTATCCTTAATTTCCCTTGTTAGCCACAGTTGAGCCACCTTCCCCGTTTTATTTTTACTCCAGACAGGGATGTACAATTGCTGAAGTTCATCCATGTGATCTTTAAATGTTTGCCATTGCCTATGCACCTTCAACCCTTTAAGTATCATTTGCCAGTCTGTTCTAGCCAATTCACGCTTCATACCGTCGAAGTTACCTTTCCTGAAGTTCAGGACCCTAGTCTCTGAATTAACTGTGTCACTCTCCATCTTAATAAAGAATTCTACCATATTATGGTCACTCTTCCCCAAGGGGCCTCGCGCAACAAGATTGCTAATTAGTCCCTTCTCATTGCACATCACCCAGTCTAGGATGGCCAGCTCTCTAGTTGGTTCCTCGACATATTGGTCGAGAAAACCATCCCTAATACACTCCAGGAAATCCTCTTCCACCTCATTGCTACCAGTTAGGTTAGCCCAATCAATATGTAAATTAATGTCGCCCAAGATAACTGCTGTACCTTTATTGCACACATCCCTTATTTCTTGTTTGATGCGGTCTCCAACCTCACTACTACTGTTTGGTGGTCTGTACACAATTCCCACTAGCGTTTTCTGCCCTTTGGTATTCCGCAGCTCCATCCATACCGATTCCACATCATCCAAGCTAATGTCCCTCCTTACTATTGCATTAATTTCCACTTTAACCAGCAACGGCCACCCCACCTCCTTTTCCTTTCTGTCTATCCTTCCTAAATGTTGCATACCCCTGGATGTTGAGTTCCCAGTCTTGGTCACCCTGGAGCCATGTCTCTGTGATGCCAATTAAATCATATCCGTTTACTGCTATCTGCGCAGTTAATTCGTCCGCCTTATTCCGAATACTTAACACACTTTGCCCCTTTAGAATTTTGCTGTAATGTAGCCCTTTTTGTTTTTTGCCTTGGATTTCTCTGCCCTCCACTTTTACTTTTCTCCTTTCAATCTTTTGCTTCTGCCTCCATTTTATTTCCCTCTGTCTCCCTGCATAGATTCCCATCCCCCTGCCATGTTAGTTTAACTCCTCCCCAACAGCATTAGCAAACACTCCCCCTAGGACATTGGTTCCAGTCCTGCCCAGGTGCAGACCGTCTGGTTTGTACTGGTCCCACCTACCCCAGAACCGGTTCCAATGTCCCAGGAATTTGAATCCCTCCCTCCTGCAGCGCTCCTCAAGCCACGTATTCATCTGAGCTATCCTGTGATTCCTACTCTGACTAGCACGTGGCACTGGTAGCAATCCTGAGATCACTACTTTTGAGGTCCTACTTTTTAATTTAGCTCCTAGGTCCCTAAATTTGCCTCGTAGGACCTCATCCCGTTTTTTACCAATATCTTTGGTACCTATATGCACCACGACAACTGGCTGTTCACTCTCCCTTTTCAGAATGTCCTGCACCCGCTCCAAGACATCCTTGACGCTTGCACCAGGAAGGTAATTTACCATCCTGGTGTCTCGGTTGTGGCCGCAGAAACGCCTATCTATTCCCCTTACAATCGAATCCCCTGTCACTATAGCTCTCCCACTCTTTTTCCTGCCCTCCTGTGCAGCAGAGCCACCCATGGTGCCATAAACTTGGCTGCTGCTGCTCTCCCCTGATGAGTCATCCCCCTCAACAGTACCCAAAGCAGTGTATCTGTTTTGCAGGGGGATGACTGCAGGGGACCCCTGCACTACCTTCCTTGCAGTGCTCTTCCTGTTGGTCACCCATTCCCTATCTGGCTGTGTACCCTTTACCTGCGGTAAGACCAACTCGCTAAATATGTTATTCACGTCATCCTCAGCATCGTGGATGCTCCAGAGTAAATCCACCCACAGCTCCAGTGCCGCAATACGGTCTGTCAGGTGCTGCAGGCGGATGCACTTCCCGCACACTGGAAGTGTCCCTGACTTCCCACATATTACAGGAGGAGCATAACACGTGTCCAAGCTCTCCTGCCATGACTTAACCCGTCGATTAACTTAATTTGTTGCCAACAATGCTAAAGGTTACTTACTGATAAAGGAAAAGAAAAAGAGAAACTACTCACCAATTACCAGCCAATCACTTACCCCCTTGGCTGTGTCATCACCTTTCGATTTCTTTCTACTTTTTTGCCTTCTCTCCCTGCTGCAGCTGCACCAACTGGCCTTTATAGGCCTCTCGACGCTCCCCGGACTGCCCAAACTCCTCCGACTGCAGCCAATTTCGACACTCTGGGCCTTTATAGGCCTCTCGATGCTCGCCGACTGCCCGAACTCCTCCGCTTGTCACCTCTCCGATGCGCTGGGCCTTTATAGGCCTCTCGATGCTCCCTGGACTGCCCGAACTCCTCCGACTCATCTGCAAACTTGGATATATAACACTCAATTCCCTCTTCCAAATCATTATTGTAAAGAGCTGGGGTCCCAGCACTGAGCCCTGCTGTACCCCACTAGTCACTGCCTGCCATTCTGAAAAGGACCAGTTTATCCCGACTCTCTGCTTCCGGTCTGCCAACCAGTTCTCTATCGATGTCAGTACATTACCCCCAATACCATGTGCTTTAATTTTTCACACCAATCTCTTGTTTGGGACCTTGTCAAAAGCCTTTTGAAAGTCCAAATACACCACATCCACTGGTTCTCCCTTGTCCACTCTACTGGTTACATCCTCAAAAAATTCTTGAAGATTTGTCAAGCAGGATTTCCCCTTCATAAATCCATGCTGATTTGGACCGATCCCATCACTGCTTTCCAAATGCGCTGCTATTTCATCTTCATGAATAATTGATTCCAACATTTTCTCCACTACTGATGTCAGGCTAACCGGTCTATAATGACCCGTTTTCTCTCTCCCTCCTTTCTTAAAAAGTGGTGTTACATTAGCTACCCTCCAGTCCATAGGAACTGATCCAGATTTGATAGATCCTGGCTATTGGTCCTGCAGGGAGAAACGATTGATAGTTACTTTGTAATCACCACAGATTCTGACGGTGCCATATCCCTTGAGGACTGGAACAATCGGACTAGCCCACTCGTTGAATTCGATCGGCGAAATGATGCCCTCTCATTGCAGCCAGTCCAGCTCGATCTCCATCTTCTCTCTCATCATGTATGGTACTGGTCTCGCCTTGTGATGGATGGGTCGCGCCCCCGGAATTAGGTGGATCTGCACGTTTGCTCCTTGGAACTTCCCGATGCCTGGTTCGATCAGCAAGGGGCACTAGTTTAGGACCTGGGCACATGAAGTGTCGTCGACAGGCGAGAGTGCTCGAATGTCGTCCCAGTTCCAACGTATCTTCCACAGCCAGCTCCTGCCGAGCAGCGTGGGGCCATCGCCCAGTACCACCCAGAGTGGTAACTTGTGCACCGCTCCATCGTAGGAGACCTTTACGGTAGCACTGCCGATTATGGGAATCAGTTCCTTTGTATAAGTTCTCAGTTTAGTGCGAATGGGAGTCAGGACTTGCCTTGAGGCCTTGCTGTACCACAATTTATCGAAAGTCTTTTTGCTCCTAATGGACTGGCTCGTGCCCGTGTCCAGCTCCATTGACACGGGGAGTCTATTTCATTCAACCTTCAGCATTATCGGGGGACACTTTGTGGTAAAGGTGTGCCTCCCATATACCTCTGCCTCCTCGGTCTGAGGCTCTGGTTCATTGTGATCTGCCGTGGATCTGTCCTCCTCTGCAACATGGTGGTTTGCAGGATTAGCAGGGTTTGCAGCTTGCCTGCACATACATTGGAGGTGTCCCATTGTACCACAGCCCTTGCAAACGTATCCTTTGAAGTGGCATGAATGGAAACGATGATCACCCCCGCAGCACCAACAAGGTGTTAATGGCCTAGCATTCATCACCCTTGATGGTGGACTCTGAGTCACCTGCGGACGTGCAGCTGCAGGCATGTGAGTCCTGCCCTGTATGTTATGATTTGAAAACAACATTACTTTGTTCACAGTACTTGCAGCAGCACTCGTGCGCTGAGAGATTTGTTTGGTATTGTCACTGGTGGCGATGAACGCCTGGACTATTGCTATGGCTTTACTCAAGGTTGGGGTCTCTACAGTCAAGAGTTTGCGAAGTATTACTTCCTGGTCAATGCCAAGTACAAAGAAGTCTCTGAGCATGTGCTCCAAATGTCCTTCAAATTCGCAATGTCCTGCAAGGCGTCTTAGCTCGGCGACATAGCTCGCCACTTCCTGACCTTCAGATCTTTTGTACGTGTAGAACCGGTACCTCACCATCAGAACGCTTTCCTTCAGGTTAAGATGCTCCCGGACCAGTGTGCACAAATTAGCATACAATTTCTCTGGGTTGCGCTGGAGCAAGCAGATTTTTCATGAGGCCAAACGTTGGTGCCCTGCAAACCTTGAGGAGAATCGGCCTTCGTTTGGCAGAGTTCACTTCTCCTTCCAGCTCGTTGGCACGAAGTATTGGTCGAGTCACTTCACAAAGGATTCCCAATCATCTCCCTCCAAAAATTTCTCCAAGATGCCCACTGTTCTCTGCATCGTTGTGGTGGGGTTCATCGTCTGTACCTCGTCGCCAGTTGTGGTGTATGAATAAAGAGTCTGACCAGATACTGTGAGCTCAAAGTAAAGTGTGACCTTAGTTCTTTTAATGCAGGACTCCAGAGTGCCTCTCCAGCCTGTGAGGCCTCCTTAAGTACAAGTGCTCCCAAGGGATTGTGGGATCCCTTGGGACTCCAGGGGATGAGCCCTCTGGTGGTTAAACAAGGTATTTACAGGTTTACATATATAATAACACTCCCCCTGCAAAGTCAATAGTGTATCTATTTACAATGTGAGTCGATCTGGGGCCTTTCTTTCCCTGGTTGATTGTCTCGGTGCAAATGACGTGGTGCCGTGATGATGTCATCGCAGTGGTCACTCCGCACTGCCCCATATCCGCCCCTCTCGTGTACTCACCAACCTGCATCCGCCCCTCTCGTGTACTCACCGCCCCGTATCTGCCCCTCTCGTGTACTCACCAACCTGTATCCGCCCCTCTCGTGTGCTCACCGCCCCGTATCTGCCCCCTCTCGTGTAGTCCCGCCCTCTTTAAGACCGACTTCCGTATCTGAAGAAAAAAACCAACGAAGAGTGGAATGTCGCTCAAGAGGTGACCTGAACCGCAGCTGTGGGAAAAACCATTGAAACGGAAGGGGAGCAATTTCTAGCCCAAGGCGTCACTGGCCCCAATATTAACGGAGAGGTGGAAGGTGTGGCGGGGACGGGGGGAGGGGGGTGGTGGTTGTGCAGTTACCCAGAAGAACAGGTTTCCCTCAGGTCCTGCCAAATATAACACAGGACCTGATTACCATTTGCTGTCTCAGTTCTCTGGCCACAACCAGCACATTGGGAGGTCGGCCTTTGACACCAGGCCACAGACAGAGAATGAAGGGGGGGAGCGGGGGGTGGGTGTAGGGGCATCGATGGGGGAGGGGAGAGACTGTGGGGGGCTCATCAATGGGGGGAGGGAGAGACCGGGGCTCAGGGGGCGGGGGGGGGGATCATCGATGGGGATGGGGAGAGACTGAGGCTCGGGGGGGGGGGGGTTGTCATCGATGGGGGGAGGGAGAGACCAGGGCTCGGGGGACGGGCGGTCATCGATGGGGGAGGGGAGAGACTGGGGCTCGGGGGAAGGACACCGATGGGGGGTGGGAGAGAATGTGGGTCAGAGGGGACATAGAAAGGGAGCAATAGAGATTGGGGGAGGAGGGGAGAAGATCACGGGGGTCCCGTGGAGGACATGGGGGCGTCCGGGATGAGCTCTTGGGCCGTGGAGGATATCGGAGCATGAGGGAGGGGGGAGGTCCGATTGCTGGGGAGGCTAAAGGCTTTACATGGGGGGTCCAGAGTGAAGCAGTCCTGCTCCCCCTGACCTACACGCAGTGCTGGAACAACACGTACCTGTTCCCCACAGCAGTCCTCGCCTCCCATTAGCTCTGGGCTGCCCCGAGGCCCGGGAATCCCGGCCAGCCAATGGTAAAGCCGGAGCAGAGAAGCAATCTGAGCCACGCAGCCTCATTCAATCCATGTATTCAACCAGCAATGTAACCCATGTATAATCTGACCTAAGTTGTACACTGTGAGAACAATGACCACTAGGTGGGAGACACTCCTAACCTGGACCTTCAGGTACAAAAGGGGAAGCTCCACCCACTTTCATCACTTTGAGTGCTAAGAAATAAAGGACAGGTCACAGACTGACCTTCTCTCAAGCATGGGCCTCATGTGCATTTATACTGTGTAGTAAGGATGTATTAATGGCGACGAGAAACTGGGATTTAAACCACGTGAGCATGGCCACTAGCAGAACAGACGAGAGGTACTGTGTTAAGGAATGGTTGGGACAGAGATTCAACATTGTTAAAGCAGCACACAGTTCTCCAGGCAGACAAGGGCAATCGGGCATGCCCCAACATGTAGTCGAACCCAGAGGGGGAGTTCGACAGAGACAATGGCAAGCTGAACGGCGATTCACGCCATTGCAAGGGACAATGCGGCCAGTAATGGGGCCATCAGCACCTGTTAATGGTGCACTCAAGGACAATAACAGGGGCAGTCAGGGACGATCGACTGGCAAGGGACTTTTTGTTTCCAACAACAGCTCATGTTGGAGGCGTGGAGGCACACACTCAGCCAGAGGTTGCAGAGATGAGCAAAATACCTGCAGAAATTGCAGAAATGAACGCTGGGAGAAATCGCTGGAAGCTGAAGTTCAGCGAGTTCATGTGGAGCATGTATACAGTTCATACACCAGGACACCACCGATAATGATGAAAGTGCTCCTCAATGGCATCCCAGTAGCAATGGAGCTAGACACGGGGGACAGCCAGTCCCTGATGGGTATCAAACAGTTCGAAAAGTTGTGGCCGTCCAAGGCCAGGAGGCCAAAATTATCGGCGATTGATGCACATCTACAGACTTACACAAAGCAGATCATTCCGGTGCTAGGCAGCGCCATGGTAGTCGTGACCCACAAAGATTCGGAAAACAGGTTGCCACTCTGGATTGTCCTGGGGGACGGTCCTGCACTACTGGGGAGGAGTTGGCTTGCTGTCATGAACTGGAAATGGGGCGATGTCAATGCAATTTCCTCTGTGGAGCGAGTATCATGCTCACAGATCCTGGATAAGTTTGACTCATTATTTCAACCCGGCATTGGCACTTTCATGGGGGCTAAGGTAGTGATTCACATAAACCCGGACGCCAGGCCAGTATACCACAAGGCCAGAGCGATGCTGTACGTGATGCGGGAAAAGATAGAAGGCGAATTGGACCGCCTGTTGAGGGAAGGCATCATCTCGCCAGTCGAATTCAGTGATCGGGCGAGCCCAATTGTGCCGGTGCTCAAGGCGGATGGGTTGGTCAGGATATGTGGTGATTACAAGGCCACCATCAATTGGGTGTCACTCCAAGGCCAGTACCCGCTACCGAGAGCGGAGGATCGCTTTGCGACGCTATCCGATGACAAACTTTTTTCAAAATTGGACCTGACCTCAGCTTACATGACCCAGGAGCTGGCGAGTGAGTCGAAGAAGCTGACCACCATCACGACACACAAGGGGTTGTTTGAGTACAACAGATGTCCGTTCGGGATTCACTCGGCCGCCGCGATCTTCCAATGAAATATGGAAAGCCTCAAGTCGATTCCAGGGATGGTGGTTTTTCAGGACGACATCCTCATCACGGGTTATGATACTGAAGAACACCTCCACAACCTGGAGGAGGTGCTACGCAGACTGGACCGGGTAGGGCTGCGACTGAAAAAGGCGAAGTGCGTCTTCCTAGCTCCAGAGGTAGAATTTCTGGGAATGAGGGTAGCAGCAGACGGGATCAGCCCTACTGCATTCAAGATGGAAGCGATCCAGAGAGCCCCCAGACCCCGTAACACGACGGAGCTGCGTTCGTTCCTGGGGCTCCTGAACTATTTTGGTCACTTTCTTCCCAAATTGAGCACGCTGCTAGAGCCGCTACACGTGCTCCTACGCAAAGGTCGTGAATGGGTCTGGGGGGACAGCCAGGAAAGGGCTTTTAATAGAGCACGCAATTTGTTATGTTCCAACACTCTGTTAACACTATACGACCCATGTAAGAAACTTGTGTTAATGTGCAATGCTTCATCCTATGGTGTCGGGTGTGTGTTGCAGCATGTCAATGCCAAGGGTCAGTTACAGCTGGTAGCTTATGCCTCCAGGAGTCTGTCCCAGGCAGAAAGGGGTTACGGGATGGTAGAAAAGGAGGCGCTCGCATGTGTATATGCGGTAAAGAAAATGCACCAGTACCTGTTTGGCAGGAAATTTGAGCTGGAGACAGATCACAAACCCCTAACGTCCCTTTTGGCCGACAACAAGGCCATAAATCCAAACGCATCGGCCCGCATACAGAGATGGGCACTCACGTTAGCCACCTATGACTATACAATTCGGCACAGACCGGGCACCGAAAACTGCGCCGATGCACTCAGCAGGCTCCCACTAGCCACCACTGAAGGGGCAACCAAGCATGCTGATGCTGCTGAGATGGTCATGGCTGTTGAAGCTTTTGGAAGCGAAGTCTGGACAAATAGACATCCGCTATTGTCTCTAGTCAAGAAATGTGTCCTGAATGGGCAGCCACGTACAGGGCATGCCCTAAGGAATTTAAACTATTTCACAGGCGCAGGGATGAATTCTCGATTCAGGCCGATTGCCGACTGTGGGGAAACCGCATTATCATGCCCCAGATGGGCAGAGAGGTGTTCATCAAAGAACTCCACAATGAGCACCCGGACATTGTCATGATGAAAGCAATTGCCAGGTCACACGTTTGGTGGCCAGGGATAGACGCAGAACTGGAACTTTGTGTTCGCAGGTGCAACACGTGTGCCCAGCTGGGCAATGCGCCCAGGGAAGCCCCCCTTAGCCCCTGGCCATGGCCCGCCAAGCCTTGGTCATGCATCGATGTGGACTACGCAGGTCCTTTCATGGGAAAAATGTTTTTGGTTGTAGTTGACGCCTACTCCAAATGGATCGAGTGTGACATTTTAAATTCAAGCACATCCTCTGCCACGGTAGAAAGCCTACGGGCAATGTTCGCGGCCCACGGTCTACCGGACATCTTGGTCAGCGACAATGGTCCGTGCTTCACAAGCACTGAATTCCAGGACTTCATGGCAGGTAATGGAATTAACCATGTTAGAACGGCACCATTCAAGCCGGCCTCAAACGGCCAGGCGGAACGAGCAGTGCAGATAATCAAACAGGGGATGCTCAGAATCCAAGACGGTTCCCTACAAAGCCGCTTATCACGCCTCCTGTTGGCCTATAGATCCCGACCACACTCGCTCACAGGGGTTCCACCCGCAGAGCTGCTAATGAAAAGGACGCTCAAAACCCAGCTATCCCTTATACACCTCACCATGAAAGAAATTGTCGAGAGCAGGCGCCAGTCACAATATCACTACCATGACAGGAATGCGAGGGCGCAATGTATTGATGTAAATTACCCTGTTTTTGACCTCAACTACGCTGCAGGGCCCAAATGGCTCGCAGGCACTGTGGTTGTCAAAGAGGGGAATAGGATTCTGGTCGTTAAACTTACCAATGGACAAATCTGCTGCAAACATGTGGATCAAACAAAAATGAGGTTCAGCAACCCCATAGAAGAAGCAGAGGAAGAACACGATGTAGAGTTCACTTCACCACAGGTGACCGAACACCGGAACCAAAGGGAGGAGAGCCCAGTCATTGTGGGCAGTCTGGATAGGTCTGAGGCACCGCAAACAACAGACACTCAGGCCAGCGCCCAACAACCGGAGCCCCAACTCAGACGCTCTACAAGGGAGCGTAAACCACCAGAGAGACTCAACCTGTGATCCCAATAAGACTTTGGGGGTGGGGGGGGGTGATGTCATGTATTTAACCAGCATTGTAACCCATGTATAAACTGACCTAAGTTGTACATCATGAGAACACTGACCACTAGGTGGGAGACACTCCTAACCTGGACCTTCAGGTATAAAAGGGGAAGCTCCACCCACTTCCATCACTTTGAGTGCTAAGGAATAAAGGACAGGTCACAGACTGAACTTTTCTCAAGCATGGGCCTCGTGTGCATTTATACTGTGTAGTCAGGACGTATCAATTTCAATCAGCGAGCCGCCCCTGTGAGTGTGTTGGTCTCCCACCCCCAGTCCCGCCCACGTTAAACCAAACCCACACCCACTCCAGCCCCACACCAGCATTGTTGACTCTGAAGTGGTATAGCGAGCCACTGAGCAGCAAAGAGCCACCGAGATCAACACGCAGCACGGTGGGGGCACCTCCACCACACAGACTGCCGCGGGGGTTCAAGAACACGGCCCACCACCACCTTCTCACGGGTAACTCAGGACGGGCAATAAATGCCGGCCTTACCAGCGACACCCACGCTCCCAAGAATGAATAAAACTAAAGAAAAAAAAAAAGTTATCGTTAGAAACTGGCACACACATGCCCGATAGTCAATACTGCAAAGGTAACGTTCCAAGTCACAGTGTTAGTGGGGGAGGGAGCTCTGTCTGCCAGCAACACGCAGTGTTGGGGGGCGAGGGGGGGGAGCTCTGTCTGCCAGCAACACACAGTGTTGGGGGGCGAGGGGGGGAGCTCTGTCTGCCAGCAACACGCAGTGTTGGGGGGCGAGGGGGGGGAGCTCTGTCTGCCAGCAACACACAGTGTTGGGGGGCGGGGGGGGGGAGCTCTGTCTGCCAGCAACACACAGTGTTGGGGGGCGAGGGGGGGGAGCTCTGTCTGCCAGCAACACACAGTGTTGGGGGGCGAGGGGGGGGAGCTCTGTCTGCCAGCAACACACAGTGTTGGGGGGCGGGGGGGGCCGGGGTGCATCATGCAGCAAGAAAGCCGGGGGGGGGGGGGTGGGGGGATGGTGGGTGGGGGGGCAGCCAACAATGGTGGGATGCAAGGTATTAGAGGCAGGTGAGACCAGCGTTAGGGGGCGGGTATAAGGCACAAGGAGGTTACTCAGGTAGGGCGGGGTGGACCTTGAGGAGATTTCAAAGCAAGGACAAGATTCTTGAAGATGGCTTGTGGAGGCACAAAGAGCCAGTGGAGTTTGGAGAGGGTGGGGTGATGGGACTTGGCAGAGATGAAGACTTGTTCTGTGTCCCTTATGAACGAGTTGCCACTTATGGAGGGTTGAGGTGGGGAACCACCTAAAAGCAATTCGGAGATGTCAGTCCTTGAGGTGATGAAGGAATGGACTGGGTTTCAGCAGCAACAGGGAAGCGAATGGTCAGTAATGCAGTGGGTGTGGGAGAGGAAGCTATGCCTGGGATTGAGCAGTATGTCATGTTCTGCTCCTCCTGACTCAGCCGCAGGTAAAAGCCGAGGCACATGCTCGTGGGAATCGATAAGGAAGTTTTAGCTTCTGCCAACATTTAGCTGGAGGAAGTTTTGGCTTGTCGTGGTCTTGGTATCAGATAGCAGTTGGAGAATGCAGCAACAGCCTTTGGTTTAACAGAGGAGCCTCAGTGATAGAGTTGGGTGTAATCTATACACACGGGAACTGAGCACATCCTTCCAAGAAATATGGCCAAGAGATAGTTGGTAAATGGTGAGAGGAGGAGGTGAGGGATGGCTGAGGATACAAGGAAGGTGACCATGTTGATAGGGAGGAGAAATGCAAGACAATGCCTGAAGTACACCAGGTATGAATGGCACCAACAGAGAATGGAGCCAGGCAGAGCAATGGCAGAGGACAGACAGTGCAAGAGAACTGGACTGGGCTGTGGTCTTCAAGGTAGCACAGAGACAAAGGAGAAACAGAGACATGCTCCCAGTTCTCATTTGTGACTGGCCAGTGTGGTGCCCTCGAAGCCAGGTAGGGAGAGTGTTGAACAAGCGATGGTGGAGAGAGGAGTGTAGTTCCCAGGGAATAGTGAAGTGACACCTCTGTCTGTCACGTTTCATGACATTAACATTGCAAACAAGCTCTCCATCAAAGTAACGCTACCTTCATCGATGTCCAAATACAGGACCTGACCTGATTACTCTCAGACTGACCATCTCCTGCCTTCGATTTTGAAATGTAGTGAAGAGACAGCGACTGGTATGGGGCAGTCCCTCGTGACCAGGACGATGCTGTTCACACCAAAAAAAGCTGCGTTCACAGGTGTTACAGTGAGTTACAACTTGAAGGGTGGAAGATGCCTGTGCGTGGATTTTTTTAACGTGTGGTGGCCTGTTGTACACCAGCCACCACATGGGTTTGACAGAGCGAGGTCTTTATCCAGTGGCAAGGATTAAGCAAGACCGATGGAGACCAGCTCTGTTGCGCCTCCCCTACACCCCGACACCATTGCTGTTAATGTTGCGCCGCCCCTCACTGGGCTCGACCTCTACCCAACAGTCTATCGACTCTGGATCGGTTCCTATGGACTGGAGAGTAGCTAATGCAACACCACTGTTTAAGAAAGGAGGGAGAGAGAAAATGGGTAATTATAGACCGGTTAGCCTGATATCAGTAGTGGGGAAAATGTTGGAATCAATTATTAAGATGAAATAGTAATGCATTTGGAAAGCAGTGACAGGATCGGTCCAATTCAGCATGGATTTATGAAAGGGAAATCATGCTTGACAAATCTTCTGGAATTTTTTAGGATGTAACTAGTAGAGTGGACAAGGGAGAACCAGTGGATGTAGTATATTTGGACTTTCAAAAGGCTTTTGACAAGGTCTCACACAAGAGATTGGTATGCAAAATCAAAGCACATGGTATTGGGGGTAATGTACTGGCGTGGATGGGGAATTGGTTGGCAGACAGGAAGCAGAGAGTCGGGATAAACGGGTCCTTTTCGGAATGGGAGGCAGTGACTAATGGAGTGCAGCAGGGCTCAGTGCTGGGACCCCAGCTCTTTACAATATACATTAATGATTTGGATGAAGGAATTGAGTGTAATATCTCCAAGTTTGCAGATGACATTAAACTGGGTGGCGGTGTGAGCTGTGAGGAGGATGCTAAGAGGCTGCAGGGTGACTTGGACAGGTTAGGTGAGTGGGCAAATGCTTGGCAGATGCAGTATAATGTGGATAAATGTGAGGTTATCCACTTTGGTGGCAAAAACACAAAGGCAGAATATTATCTGAATGGCAGCAGATTAGGGAAAGGGGAGGTGCAACGAGACCTGGGTGTCATGGTTCATCAGTCACTGAAAGTTGGCATGTAGGTACAGCAAGCGGTGAAGAAGGCAAAGGGTATGTTGACCTTCATAGCTAGGGGATTTGAGTATAGGAGCAGGGAGGTCTTACTGCAGTTGTACAGGGCCTTGGTGAGGCCTCACCTGGAATATTGTGTTCAGTTCAGGTCTCCTAATCTGAGGAAGGATGTTCTTGCTATTGAGGGAGTGCAGCGAAGGTTCACCAGACTGATTCCAGGGATGGCTGGACTGTTACATGAGGATCGACTGGATCAACTGGGCCTTTATACACTGGAGTTTAGACGGATGAAAGGGGATCTCATAGAAACGTATAAGATTCTGACGGGACGGGACAGGTTAGATGCGGGAAGAATGTTCCCAAGTCCAGAAGCAGGGGACACAGTCTTAGGATAAGGGGTAGGCCATTTAGGACTGAGATGAGGAGAAACTTCTTCACTCAGAGAGTTGTTAACCTGTGGAATTCCCTACTGCAGAGAGTCGTTGATGCCAGTTCATTGGAGCAGGGCTTGACCCTCAGGCCCCTTGCTGGACTCGACCTCCGCCCCCACTGAGCCCGACCCTCATGCCCCCCTGAGGGCTCGACCTCCGCCCCTCGCTGGGCCCAACCCTCAGGCCCCTCACTGGGCTTGGACGCCGCTCCAGTGGGTTGCCCGTGTTGTGTATCTGCAAAGCATGCACTCCCATTTTCCGCCACCAGGGAGTGCATCCCCTGAAGTCCCAAGGGATCCCAGCATCCCTTGGGAGCACTGTATATAAGCCAGCCCCAAGGCATGTTCCTCACTCTGGAGTGTGTTATTAAAGACTGAGGTCACTGTTACTTTAACATCCCTGTGTGCAGTCTCATCTGTGTTCGGAACACAATAACTGGCGACGAGTATACGAATTCAACGCAAAGATGCAGCAAACTGTGGGCATCCTGGAGAAGTTCTCGGAGGGTGAGGACTGGGAAGCCTATGTCGAACGGCTAGACCAGTACTTTGTAGCCAATGAGCTGGACCGAGAAGGAAGCGCTGCAAAAAGGAGAGCGGTCCTCCTCACAGTCTGCGGGGCACCAACCTATAGCCTCATGAAGAATCTTTTGGCTCCGGTGAAACCCACAGATAAGTCATATGAGGAGCTATGTACCCTGGTTCTGGAGCATCTTAACTCGAGGGAGAGCGTGCTGATGGCGAGGTATCGGTTCTACACGTGCCAGCGATCTGAAGGTCAGGAAGTGGCGAGCTACGTCGTCGAGCTCAGGCGACTTGCAGGACAATGTGAGTTTGATGGCTACCTGGAGCAAATGCTCAGAGACTTTTTTGTACTGGGCATTGGCCATGAGACCATCCTATGAAAACTTTTGACTGCAGAGACACCAACCCTCAGTAAGTCCATTGTGATAGCACAGGCATTTATTTCCTCCAGTGATAACACTAAACAAATCTCTCAGCACACAAGTGCTAGCAATGTTCATAAATTAAATGCAACTGTGTTTGCGAGCAGAAATATACAGGGCAGAAATCACGAGTCTGTAATTGCCAGCAGGCCTCAGGTGACCCAGATGACTCAGAGTCCGCAACAAAGGATGAATGCAGGGCAATTCACACCTTGTTGGCGTTGTGGAGGCTTCCATTCAGCCTATTCATGCCGCTTCAAAGGGTACGTTTGCAAGAGCTGTGAAACAATGGGGCACCTCCAACGAGCTTGCAGACAAGCTGCAAGCTCTGCAAAACCTGCTAACCACCACGTGGCAGAGGAAGGTCGGTCCATGGCAGATCAAAGCAATTTTGAGCCGAAGAGAGAAGAGGCAGATGCTGAAGTACACGGGGTGCACACGTTTTCGACGAAATGGCCACCCATAATGCTAAATGTAAAATTGAATGGCTTACCCGTTGCCATGGAACTGGACACTGGCGCTAGCCAATCCATCATGAGTAAAAAGATGTTTGAGAGACTGTGGTGCAACAAGGCACTCAGACCAGCCCTGAGCCCCATCCACACGAAACTGAGAACGTACACCAAAGAGCTTATCACTGTACTAGGCAGCGCCATGGTCAAGGTCACCTACGAGATCACAGTGCAAAAACTGTCACTCTGGATTGTCCTGGGCGATGGCCCCACACTGCTTGGAAGGAGCTGGCTAGGCAAAATCCACTGGAACTGGGATGACATCCGAGCGCTATCACATATCGATGAGGCCTCATGTACCCAGATTCTTAACAAATTTCCTTCCCTTTTTGAGCCAGGCATTGGAAACTTTTCCAGGGCGAAGGTGCGGATCCACTTGGTCCCAGAGGCACGACCCATTCATCACAAGGCGCGAGCGGTACCTCACATGATGAGGGGGAGAGTGGAAATCGAGCTGGACAGGCTGCAACACGAGGGCATCATCTTCCCAGTGGAATTCAGCGAGTGGGCCAGCCCGATTGTTCCAGTATTCAAAAGTAATGGCACGGTCAGGATTTGCGGCAATTATAAAGTAACTACTAATCATTTATCGCTACAGGGCCAATACCTGCTACCTAAGCCAGATGACCTATTTGTGATGCTGGCAGGAGGCAAGACGTTCACCAAACTCGACCTGACTTCAGCCTACATGACGCAGAAACTGGAGGAGTTTTCGAAGGGCCTCACCTGCATCAACACGCACAAGGGACTGTTCATCTACAACAGATGCCCATTTGGAATTCGGTCAGCTGCAGCGATCTTCCAGAGAAACATGGAGAGCCTACTCAAGTTGGTACCACGCACGGTGGTTTTTCAGGACGACATATTGGTCATGGGTCGGGACACCGTCGAGCACCTACAAAACCTGGAGGAGGTCCTCCAGCAACTGGATCACGTAAGGCTGCAGCTGAAGAGGTCGAAATGCGTCTTCATGGCAACATAAGTGGAGTTTTTGGGGAGAAAGTTCGCGGCGGAACGCATTCGGCCCACAGACGCCATGACAGAGGCTATCAGGAACGCGCCCAGGCCACAGAACGTCACGGAGCTGCGGTCGTTCTTGGAGCTCCTCAACTATTTTGGTAACTTCCTACCGGGGTTAAGCACCCTCTTAGAGCCTCTACATGTATTATTGCGTAAAGGTGAGAACTGGGTATGGGGAAAAAAACAAGTAATTGCTTTTGAGAAAGCCAGAAACATTTTATGCTCCAACAAGCTGCTTGTATTGTATAACCCGTGTAAAAGACTTGTGCTAGCATGTGATACGTACGGAGCCGGGTGTGTATTACAACAAGCTAACGTTGCAGGGAAGTTGGAACCTGTCGCCTATGCTTCCAGGAGCTCGTCTAAGGCCAAGAGGGCCTACAGCATGATTGAGAAAGAGGCATTAGCGTGTGTTCGGGGTAAAGAAAATGCATCAGTACCTTTTTGGCCTCAAATTTGAGCTGGAAACCGATCACAAGCCCCTCACATCCCTGTTCGCTGAAAACAAGGGGATAAATACTAATGCCTCAGCCCGCTTACAAAGGTGGGCACTCGTGCTATCAGCGTATAACTATACCATCCGCCACAGGCAGGCACCGAGAACTGTGCGGATGCTCTCAGTCGGCTACCATTGCCCACCACGGGGGTGGAAATGGCGCAGCCTGCAAACTTGTTGATGGTGGCGCAGCCCGCAGACTTGTTGATGGTCGTGGAAGTGTTTGAAAATGATAAATCACCTGTCACGGCCCGCCAGATTAGGACTTGGACCAGCCAAGTTCCTCTGCTGTCCATCGTAAAAAACTGTGTACTGCATGGGAGCTGGGCCAGCATCCCCGTTGAAATGCAAGAGCTAATTAAGCCATTCCAGCGGCGAAAGGACGAGCTGTCCATTCAGGCAGACTGCCTGTTGCGGGGTAACCGCATAGTGCTACCCAAAAAGGGCAGGGAGACGTTCATCTCGGATCTCCACGGCACACACCCGGGTATATTAATGATGAAAGCAATAGCCAGATCCCACGTGTGGTGACTTAGAGTCTTATGTACGGCAATGCAGTGTGTGTGCTCAGTTGAGCAACGTGCCCAGAGAGGCACCACTAAGTTTCTGGTCCTGGTCCTCCAGACCATGGTCGAGGATCCATGTCGATTATGCGGGCCCGTTTCTCAGTAAAATGTTCCTGGTGGTGGTGGATGCTTTTTCAAAATGGATTGAATGTGAAATAACATCGGATAGCACCGCCACCGCCACCATTGAAAGCCTGAGGGCCATGTTTGCCACCCACGGCCTGCCTGACATACTGGTCAGTGGCAACGGGCCATGTTTCATCAGTGCCGAATTTAAAGAATTCATGACCCGCAATTGGATCAAACATATCACCTCGGCCCCGTTTAAACCAGCCTCCAATGGGCAGGCAGAGCGGGCAGTACAAACAATCAAACAGAGCCTTAAACGTGTCACAGAAGGCTCACTCCAAACCCGCCTGTCCCGAGTACTGCTCAGCTACCGCACGAGACCCCTCTCGCTCACAGGGGTGCCCCCGGCTGAGCTACTCATGAAAAGGACACTTAAAACCAGACTCTTGCTGGTTCACCCCAACCTGCACGATCAGGTAGAGAGCAGGCGGCAGCAACAAAATGTAAACGATGGTCGCGCCACTGTGTCACAGGAAATTGATCTAAATGACCCTGTGTATGTGCTAAACTATGGACATGGTCCCGTGGATCGCGGGCACGGTGATAGCTAAAGAAGGGAGTAGGGTATTTGTAGTCAAACTAGACAATGGACAAATTTGCAGAAAGCACCTGGATCAAACGAGGCTGCGGTTCGCAGACTGCCCTGAACAACCCACAGCAGATACCACCTTCTTCGAGCCCACAACACACACCCAAAGGATCAACGACACCACCCCGGACCAGGAAATCGAACCCATCACGCCCAACAGCCCAGCAAGGCCAGACTCACCCAGCAGCCCTGCAGGGCCAACAACACGCCAGCCCAGTGAGGGCACAGCCAACAAACCAGAACAGACATTTGTACCGAGGCGGTCCACCAGGGAAAGAAAGGCTCCCGACCGCCTCACCTTGTAAATAGTTTTCACTTTGACTTTGCGGGGGAGTGATATTGTGTATCTGTAAAGCATGCACTCCCATGTTCCGCCACCAGGGAGTGCATCACCTGAAGTCCCAATGGATCCCAGCATCCCTTGGGAGCACTGTATATAAGCCGGCCCTTAAGGCCTGTTCCTCACTCTGGAGTGTCTTAATAAAGACTGAGGTCACTGTTACTTTAACCTCCTTGTGTGCAGCTTCATCTGTGTTAGGAACACAATAGCCTGGACTCCAGTGACATCAGTCCAGTCGCCCTGTAGAAGGGGTCACACCCCTGGGACAGCTTGTGCCGCTCCCTGCAGTCGCTGAATCTCCTACTTATACCCCGCCTGTAGCCCATGGTGTTTTCTCGCAGGCCAGGGGGCTTCCAATGTAGTGGAGAGACAGCATCCTCCAATTAAACCCTAAGGAATCAAAATTCAGTTTCTACCGCCAGCGGTTACTGCGTGCGGGAGGTGGCTAATGGGTGGCAAAGGCCGACCTTCGATGGTAAGCGATGTCCACGCCCCAGTTGAAATTCAGTCGTCTCTTTGGTAGAGGCGCCGTGAGCTAACACTGCACCGGCTACCGCCACCCGCGTGGTGACATCATCCAGCCTGCCACGCCCCCTTGGCGTCTCCGTCACGATATTCAGTTTGAATGTCAGCCTTTCTAACCTAAAAATATATGGTTATGCGAATGAAATTGTGACACAAATAATCCTGTGTTTAAGTTATCGTATTAGAGCTCAAGACAAGCAAGGGGTTAATGTATATGTTTTGTTTTACTGGAACTGCTTAAGTTTTGTTTTCCTGGAAAATGATTACAAGACTCTAACCAGAGAGGACAGGATGGATGAGATAAGAGGAATTTAGATGGATTGGCCTTCACAATGTATAAAGTGGTGAGCAAACAGCGGAACTCGGGCGGAATCGGCCAGAGAGCAAGCTCAGTGCTTTTCTTTATTTATTTCATCTTCTTTTCATTAGGTGTGACAGTGGGAAAGTTTATGTGTGTGTGGGCCGGGGAAGTTGTGTGTGTGGGTCGGGGAAGTGTGTGTGTGTGGGTCGGGGAAGTTTGTATGTGTGTGTGGGTTGGGGAAGTTTGTGTGTGTGTGGGTCAGGGAAGTTTGTGTGTGTGTGGGTTGGAGAAGTTTGTGTGTGTGGGTCGGGGAAGTTTGTGTGTGTGTGTGGGTTGGGGAAGTTTGTGTGTGTGTGTGGGTTGGGGAAGTTTGTGTGTGTGTGGGTCGGGGAAGCTTGTGTGTGTGTGTGGATTGGAGAAGTGTGTGTGTGTGTGTGTCGGGGAAGTTTGTGTGTGTGTGGGTCGGGGAAGTTTGTGTGTGTGTGTGTGTGTGTCGGGAAAGTTTGTGTGTGTGGGGGTCGGGGAAGTTTGTGTGTGTGGGGGTCGGGGAAGTTTGTGTGTGTGGGGGTCGGGGAAGTTTGTGTGTGTGTGTGTGTGTGGGGGTCGGTGTGGAAGAAAACTATCTATGTCCTATTTTAAAGAAAAGGGTTAAGTTCACTTTTTGCTGATTTTGTACAATTCGTGGAGCTAGAAAAAACACCCAAACTTCTCAGCCTTGAAACAAAAATTGTTGTAAATACATGACTATCTGGTGTTTGTATGAGTTTCCAGATACCCTGCTTATCAGGAGAAACTATGCAAGGACAGATAAAGTGTGCCTCCCGGAATGACCTTTGTATTCACAGAATGTATGATTAATGTTCATGTGTGGTGTGTTTTAGATAAAGTTCCTGTTTTGACTGTATAAAGATAGAGCAGGTTTGCTTGTTAAACTCAGAGTTTTTGCCTCGGTACGGACTGAGCAAGCTCTCCGAGATATCTCGTTTGTAAAATAAAATTCTCTCGAAGCACGACTCTGAAAGCCTCCGCCTGAGTTAATTTAACTTAGAAATTTCCTCGACAGAATCTGGCGTAGTTGGCAGGATCTCTAAAAAACGAGATCCAAAAGAACTAAATTTAACTTTTAAAGAGAAAAGTGGAATTTTAAGGACCTTCCTAGCTGAAAGGAGGAAGGTGCCTAGGCCGTCCTAGCTAAAAGGGGGACGAGCCGCTGAGATCCCCTGGGGGGTGAGGCATAATTTAAGGTAGCTACCGCAAAGAAGCTAAAGTAACAAAAAGGCAAAAGGAGACCCCGAGCTGAACAGAAAAGAGAACACCGGTGAGCGCTTTGTAAATTACTGTATATTTTGTAGGATTGTCCTAACTCTCATTTCAGAAAAGATCGCGAGACGTTGCACCCGGAAGAATGGGAAACGGCTCTAGTCGAGCAGGGCGTTCGCGCCCAGCTCCTAGAAAAGGAAAGAAAGACGACCTCTCGACTGAAAGAATGAAAGTACATCCTAAGACCAAGAAAAGAATCCGTAAGGTAGTAAAGCAACGAGAGAAGGTAGGAGATCCCATTGTGCCGCCCGGCTCACCGGCAGACACTGTAATTAAAGAAACAGGAGACGACAGATATGCGGTAACGTTTAGCAGCGATTTGTACGGTTGGTCTGATGGGGATTGGCCATATGGAGGAAGTTTTAAGTTATCTTTGATTGAGGAATGGAGAAAAATAACCAAGGGAGGAGGGGGAGACCCTACTTGGGATAGAGACTATATGGAAAAGTATTTTAAAAAATGGACAGAGGTTGCTAAGAGGCATCAACCCCTAAAAATAAATCAGAAGAAAAAGAAAGAGAGGAAAATGAAAAACCTCCATCTTATAGTCCTCCGGGCCTTCCTATCCCCTCAGCACCAGCAGTAGGACTCTATCCCCGTGTAGAACCCCCAAAACAAGATAGTTGGCAGGAAATTATAGAAATAATCGCTGCCCATAGAAATCAAGTTCCGAGGGAACTAGCAGCCCCTCCGGATCAGCCACCTAATGGAGGAGCCGGTGGAGGAGATCCGGGAGCATCAGGATCAGGGGAAGCCGAAGCAATAGAGGGAGGGGTAGCAAACCAGGACACAGGGAGAAGAGGTCCTCACCAAACAAGGCAACAAACGGCAAAAGAAGCAGCCGACTCTACCGTCCACCAAAATCCTAGGGTAATGATAGGAACTATGGCAGTTCTGAAACCCTGGTCCCCTGGAGAAGCCAGAGATATGATCTCAGCCGCCCCAAATCCGGTAAAAAAACCGGTAGCATTTCACAACTGGCTTGAGCAAACGTGTACAATTTACAATCCGCTCCCAGGAGATGTTAAATTATTGTTGCAAGCGGCCTATGGATCTTCCTGGCAGGGAGTAAAAGATATGTTCCCCATCCCACCAGGGGAAAATGGAGATTGGAGAGTTAATGATGACTTGCTGAATGACGGCAATGAGTCATTAACCCATTGGCTGAAAAACCGAGGAAAGAACGCAATTCTGCAAGCGGCTAAAAAGCATGGGGATATAGGGGAAGTCACCCGCTGCTTGCAGAAAGCAGAAGAATCAATGATAGATTTTGCAGGCAGATGGAAAAATAATTGGGACGAACATGCAGGAATACCGATGGATCAAAATGAACCTTTGGCAGTACAAACCTTGTTAAATTGTATGTTGCCACAACAAGCAAGAACATACAAAATAAAGGTTTTGGACTGGCAAGGAAAAAGTTGGAAAGAGACAATTACAGTACTGCACAATATGGATAGGGAGGGACTATTCACCTATAAAGACAACAAGGCTAAAATAACAGGTCAATACTATCAGCAAAAGGGAAGAGGACAAGCACAGAATAATAGAGGAGGGTTTGGAGGACGAGGAAGAGGAAGAGGAAGAGGACAGTGGCCCCAACGAGACCGCTCCCAAGATGAGTGTAGAAATTGCGGAAGGAAAGGGCATTGGGCTCGCGATTGCAGATGCCCACCGAAACAGCTTGGAGGGTTACAAGGGGATTTCCCCGAACCTCCACCTTCATTGGCCCCTCAGTTTTCATTCTCTAACCCCAACCCGCACCAATCAGCATAGGGATGCCCCGGAGGCTTAGTGGTACAGGCGGCAGCCCTCCGCTTATCAGCAGACATAGAAGAAAACCCTTTAGCAATAGTGAAAGTGGGAAACACTTATGTGAAGTTCCTGGTGGATACCGGTGCTACTATGTCTTCTGTACCACCCTCTGTGGGACTACCTGTAAGCAACACCACCGTCTTGAGTTTGGGTGTGGCCCGTATCCCCATGAAATAATTTTTATCTGAACCTACCAAATTGATAATTGAAGGACGACAAGTTAATAATGAGACTTTGATAGTCCCTAAAACAACACCTCTCCCTTTATTAGGAAGACAGACTTTGTGCAAACTAGGAGCCACAATTTATTGCACAAAGGAAGGGATGTTCATGGAGCTCCCTCCAAATAAAATCCATCAGTTCTTTAATGGGATTGAAGAAGAGATAACAAAGAAAAGGCTACCCTCTATTGTTGGCAATTGAATGGCAACTTCTATTCCCCCTTGATACATGAAGTTATACAAAATTTAAAAGCTAAAATTGACTCTAATACTGAAGAATTGATGTATATAATTTTGACAAGCTTTGAGGCAGTTCAGCTTCACTGTACAGCCTGGTACACTCGACAAAAAGCTGAAACTTACCAGTGTTTGGTACAATCCTTTTTAAATAAAGAAGACATAGTAGAAGCTACGCCCCGCATTTATTTTGGACCAGAAGGATTGGCGGTAGCCATTGATTTGACACCCTTACAGCAACAGCGGTTTAGAGAAGAGAACTCGACACCCCATCTGACATTGGCTGTAAAACCGCCAGCGAAACCCAAAGATATGGGTCCGATGATTGTAGAAATAGAAAAGGGAAAACAGCAACAAGGCTATCAACCTTTGGCAGTAATAGAATTGCAGAATGTTCAGATAGACTTTATCACCCACAACAGGGGGATTCTCCAGTGGAAAGGTAAAAATCATGCCTCCACTTTTGAAAAACAGCAACTCCCAGAACAACCAAGCCCTAAGCTGCCAATGGCATTGAATCAAGTATCTTCGGAACTTTGGGCAAAACATAAGAATCATGTTGGGCAAGTACATTCTGCAGTACCCCATCGGGTACAATTGATAAAGAACACCGTGTTACCAAGCGTTAGGCAGTACAGACTGTCTCCAGAGGCAGAAGATGGGATAGAGCCAGCCATTTCTGCATTGTTGGAACAAGGAGTTTTAGAAAAGACACAGAGCCCGTGTAACACTCCGATACTGCCCATACCAAAGGTTAATAGGCCGAATGAATGGAGATTTGTGCAAGATCTGAGAGCTATTAATAAGATAGTAGTCCCTATCACCCCTGTGGTACTGGACACCAACATTATACTATCTGCTATCCCACCAACAGCAACTGTCTTTACTGTGGTAGATCTGTGTTCAGCCTTTTTCTCCATCCCATTAAATCAAGAGAGTCAGTATCTGTTTGCTTTCACCTACAAGAAGCAGCAGTACACATGGACCAGATTGCCCCAAGGATACACCGAAAGCCCCGCAGTATATGCAGTAGCAGTAAAAAGAGACCTCGAAGACTGTTCATTATCGGACCAGTCTGTACTGCTGCAGTATGCGGATGATTTGCTTGTGGCTTCCAGCCACGGATACAGGTGCATGCAAGATTCCCTGAAACTGTTACAACACCTATGTGAAAGAGGGCACCGAGTGTCGTTACCAAAGTTACAATTTTGTCAGACACAAGTCCAGTACCTGGGTTTTCACATATCTCAAGGGCAGAGGCAGCTAGGACCAGAAAGAATTCAGACAATTCAAAGTGCCACCATACCAAAGACAAAGAAGGATATCTTGTCATTTTTGGGGATGGTTGGGTACTGTAGACAATGGATCCCCGATTATCGAGAATGGGATGCGGTCCTAAGATCAGCTGCCCTAAATGATGCCCCACCCAAGGTGGAGTGGACCCCAGAGAGAGAAGAGGCATTTAAACAGTTAAAGAAAGCCATTACTAATGCTCCGGCATTGGGACTTCCGAATTATGGAAAACCTTTTCAAATGTATGTGAATGAGAAAGAAGGATTTGCAACAGCAGTACTAACCCAAGAACATGGTGGGGGAAATAGACCAGTTGCTTATTATTCGGTTTTGCTGCCTCCAGTAGTAAGGGGAATGCCAGCATGTCTACGTGCTGTAGCTGCTACTGCGGTCATGGTGGAGAAGTCGGTATCTATTGTTTTGGACTATCCGTGTACTGTCATTACAGCCCATGCTGTGTTATTACTTTTGAATTCAGCTGCCACACAACACTTTACAGTGTCTAGAAGAACAGGTTATGAAGTATTACTGCTGTCACACCCTAACTATACCTTTCGACGTGCACCGGTAGTGAACCCAGCCACCTTTCTTCCTACTGGAGAAGTAGAGGATCCAGACCAGCATGATTGTCTGTTAACGGTGGAAATAGCCACCTTACCAAGACCAGATTTGCTCACAGAGCCCATGGACAATCCTGATCTTATTCTCTATACGGATGGATCATCGTACAGGCCGTCGGATGATTTGCTTTTGGCAGGCTATGCTATTGTAAACCCCCACAAAACTGTTGAAGCATTTGCCCTGCCTCCCGGAACCTCGGCTCAGGCTGCTGAATTGTTTGCCCTCACTAGAGCATGTATAATAGCTAAAGATCAAACTGCTAATATCTATACTGATTCTAGATATGCATTCAGTGTGGTCCATGATTTTGGACAACTGTGGAAAAACAGAGGCTTTATCACCTCTGGTGGAAAGCATATTAAGCACTCTCAACTGGTGCTTAATCTATTAGATGCCATTCAGTTGCCAAGTAAGGTAGCCGTTATCAAATGTGCAGCTCACACAACCGGTGAGGATGGAGTATCAGTAGGAAATAGGTGGGCTGACGAAGCAGCCAAACAGGCCGCTTCGGCACAGGCAGACTGCCTTCAAGCAGTCTCAGTTTCCCCTCCACAGGTACTTGACATCCAACAACTTAAAACAGCCCAACAACAAGTTACTGTACAAGAAAGAAGAACTTGGGAAAACCAAGGTTGTTTTCTCAAAAACAACATTTGGTGTCACCCTGATGGGCGAACTGTTTGCCCTAGGTCTCTATTTTTGCCCCTGTCTCGCCTAGCACACCGTCAGGCTCACATGGGCAAAGGAGGGATGATACATGCTATTAATGCACAGTGGTATGCACCAGGAATAACAGTAGTAATTGAGAAAGTTGCTAGAACATGCCAAATTTGTCAACAAAATAACAGAGGTAAAACACCTGCTGAATATGATCATCTACCCCAGCCAAGTATGCCCTTTGAAAATTTGCAAATTGATTTTGTCCACATGCCTCCAGTATCAGGTCTCAAATATCTATTAGTCATAGTAGACATGTTCACAAGGTGGGTAGAAGCGTACGCCACTTGGAGAGACGATGCCCGAACAGTAGTAAAAATTCTATTTAAAGAAATAGTACCAAGATATGGGATGCCTATGGGAATCAACAGTGACAGGGGAACACACTTCACAGGAAAAATAGTGCAAAATCTTGCAGAAGCATTAGGTTTCCAGTGGAAGTTACATATACCATATCAGCCACAGTCCTCGGGAATTGTAGAGAGAGTAAATGGGATAATAAAATCTACCCTCACCAAGGTATATCAGGAGACAGGACTAAAGTGGCCAGATGCCTTACCATTGGTACTGTATACAATTAGAAACCAAAAAAACCGAAACACTGGGTTGACACCACATGAAGCCTTGTTGGGAAGACCAATGCCTACTGGCGTAAAACCACCACTGGTGGCTGAAAAAATAGCATTAATTTGGAATGATGAAAAATCACTAAAGTATGCTCAGGCCATGTGTGAAATAGCGAGGAGTCTGCACGAACAAATAAAGCAGACACAGGTGCCCCCGTCAGAAGGAAATATGCACCCTTTCAGGCCTGGAGATCAAGTGTTCGTAAAAACATTAAATAAAGAATCCTTTTCTCCTAGGTGGAAAGGACCGTATCAGATAATTCTCACAACACGAACCACTTTGAAGTTGGAAAAGCACCCGAACTGGGTGCATGCAACCCGCTGTAAATATTATTTCCCCGATGAATTACAGCCAAAGGAAAAGGCATTGAACCAGGACGAACTACCGTTGCCCGACTCAGAAAACAGCCATCTTCTCGCTGAAGAACTGTACCTGCTCTTATTTTGTGCTCACTCATTGTGTATTTTGGACTTAAAAGTATCTATAGTTATCCAAAAGTCCAAGGACGAATGTCAGAACTCATTTGTATGCCAGTTTGGGCCTTTATTATTTGGGTTACTGTTACTATCGTGCTTGCGTGTTGTTATTGTAACGAATTAGTTCAAGAGTGTTATAGAAGTAAACAGAAAAGGGAAGATGAGGCGGGACTCTTGGAAAAACTATAAGTGGACATTGGGCGTTCTGATCATTTTAGCAGTAAGGAGAGTCAGACAGGAAGAAGAATTACTTGAAGAAGGAAAAGTATGGAAGGGAGATATGGAGTGGGGGAAAAGTGATAAGGCAAGGCAGCAAGATAACTTTACATGCCCAAAGAAAAAAAATTGTAAGGTAGGGAACTTCACAGTGATGTGTAAGGCTTGTGGAATAGGGATAGATCAGCGATCAGAAGTGAAAGTGACCAGTGAGGAGGGATTTAATATATCCCTGAACTGGAAGGTAAACATGACTTGCCTAACCAGCACGGACCAAAATGAGAGTCAAGAGACCAATGGCACATTATGTAGACCGGAAGAAGATTGCTACTTTGAAATAGGAAACAGAAAATGGGTAAAGTGTATGAACCTCACGAAAATAATAAATGGAATAACCTATACTAAACAATGGATCCATAATAAAAATAAGCATTCCCCACAAGATACGGGACACTTGAAACGAATATTGACCACCTGCATCCCAGTGGTAAGGTCCCCAGGTGTATTAAATTTAACAATACGAATTATATATCCCCCAAAGAAAGAAGATGGCTGCAACACAGCCAGTGTTGAGGTATCTCTGGGAAAAGAAAGGTCCCCGAGAAAGAAACGGGATCTATTAGAAACTGTGTTAGGTGGAGTGGGAGCAGGAATAGGAGCATTGAACTCCATGGATATCGAGACCCTACAAAATAAAATCCAGGTCGTCGGAGGACTGGTAGGGGAAGGCATAAAAATAAGAAATGCCTGGGATGAAGGATTACAGCAACTGCAGATATCAGGTTACGTCACAGACGAAATGACCTGGAAGCAGAATGAAAGGATAGAGAAGGAAATAGAAAACCTGATGAAGGAACAACAGGGGGCAAACAGGTACACCCATTGTATGTTTAAAGAAATGATCAGACAGTTATTGAGAGCCGAGCTAGAAAGGAAAATATTATCCTTCCATGCTGACACATGGGAAAGGTTGCTGAAAATCAATCAGAAGGATAAGCTTCTTAATTTAACCATTAAACCCCAAGAAAGATATACCAGTTGTGATTCAAAAGGATGTAACATAACTATGGAAATAGTAAATAAGACGAGAAAATAAATTTGGTGTCAGTTCCAAGTAATGCCCCAGTTGTTTGGACAGAGCTTTTGGTACCCAGAATTTAAAGGAGATTGGGTCGATGAAAAGAATTTGACACATCACCAGAGGAGATGTGTTAGGTGGCCATTCGGAATGGTATGTCCCTATCAGACCGCCATATACGAACCATGCTCACTGCAGCACTCCATTGGAGTATGTAAATGGAACTAAAGCCAACAAGTGACACTGATATTACGGAAATAGGACAGAATGAGGTCTGTGTGAACGGAAATAAACCTGTCTATCTGGATGGAATTTTATATGGCCCCCCATTAATAAATGCGTGAGAGGAGTCTACACCCTGTATGACCCAGAAGAAAAAAGAACTTATACCTTTGGACAATGGCAAAATGTAGAAAAATATCTGTCTGTGCACAAGATTGAACCCTTACCCCCTGTAATTAATTTGACCAGACTGCACAATTTGATACGTAATGACAAGCAAATTGAGGAAGCTCTGTCAAAACGAGGCAGAGACATCCACCAATTTAGAGTCGAAATGAGTTACAAGAAGGGGCAACTAGTAAGATTCGCAGATGAAGTCACCTCTTTGACAGTACACCACTGGTGGAATGTGTTTTTCGGATGGTCCCCAAAAGCTTCAGCAGTACTAAAGCTTGTCATACATCCCATAGTAATCTTAGGTGTGGTTATGCTTGTATTGTTAATAATCATTTGTGGAATGTGGATAAAATTGAAAACATTAATTAGTCAAGTAATGGGCCTGGTATCCCAAGTAGAAAGGAAAAGTGTGTTCGTGAAAGGACGGTTAAGTCGCATAGAAGGAAAATTAGATGGTTACAATGAAGAGGAATGTCTTAAAATGTGACCCTACCCTGAGGGGTATGAACCCCCTTTTGAACAAGAAAAGAATATATAAGAAATTGTTGATCTAGTAAAAGATCAACAAGGAGGGAATTGTGGAAGAAAACGATCTATGTCCTATTTTAAAGAAAAGGGTTAAGTTCACCTTTTGCTGATTTTGTATAATTCATGGAGCTAGAAAAAACACCCAAACTTCTCAGCCTTGAAACAAAGAATGTTGTAAATACATGACTATCTGGTGTTTGTATGAGTTTCCAGATACCCTGCTTATCAGGATACGGATAGGGAGAAACTATGCAAGGACAGATAAAGTGTGCCTCCCGGAATGACCTTTGTATTCACAGAATGTATGATTAATGTTCATGTGTGGTGTGTTTTAGATAAAGTTCCTGTTTTGACTGTATAAAGATAGAGCGGGTTTGCTTGTTAAACTCAGAGTTTTTGCCTCGGTACGGACTGAGCAAGCTCTCCGAGATATCTCGTTTGTAAAATAAAATTCTCTCGAAGCACGACTCTGAAA
Organism: Pristiophorus japonicus; assembly: GCF_044704955.1. NCBI lineage: Eukaryota > Metazoa > Chordata > Chondrichthyes > Pristiophoridae > Pristiophorus > Pristiophorus japonicus. The sequence goes on along the minus strand of NC_091994.1, from coordinate 59,401,757 downwards.
GCCTCCGCCTGAGTTAATTTAACTTCGAAATTTCCTCGACAGTCGGGGAAGTTTGTGTGTGTGTGGGTTGGGGGAGTTTGTGTGTGTGTGGGGGTCAGGGAAGTTTGTGTGTGTGTGGGGGTCAGGGAAGTTTGTGTGTGTGTGTGGGGGTCGGGGAAGTTTGAGGGTTTTTTATTTCTTCCCTTTCCTTCCCGTTTCCCAGTGGGTTTGGCGGCAGCCTCCCGATGGGAATTGAGTCAGCCTCCCGCGCTCCCCACCCTCCCCCCCCCCCCACGCGCCGAGGGTGAGTATGCAACGCCATTGTTTAGTGATGCTCTCTCATCATTGGCTCTAAACACTGAATGTGGCCATTGGAGCCTGCACCTAATGCCCGGTGGTAACATCAGCACTCGGGCGGTGACACGGTCTCAAACACAGCGGGACCAAGTTTCAACCAGTAAGCATTTAAAACTCACATGAAGCAATCAAATGAGAAGCTCCTATTTTTCACTGTGTTACCTTGGTGCAAGTGGGCGGGAAGAAGATTAAACGTTCGGGTGAGGATATTGAAGCCATTTGAGCAGGACGGAAGAATTGTGGCATACCATGATGTTTTTTTAGGGCGGATGTAATCCAGATGATCCTTGTGATGTGATTCATTAGCAGCAGACTTGGGTGGGTCGGTAGTGATTTGTAAGCATGCAGCAGTGGTGACAGGATGAGAGTTGTATTGGAATATATCTCTAGTCTTGTCCAATTAATATCCGTTGCTCTTCTAATGAAGACAGATTAATTTTGTTAGTGTCTCTTTTGAATTTCGATCCATCAGAGGACGGGGCTGCAGTAATTACAATGAATTACCAGTCCGATACATAGCACAGTATCTGCTCGTTCAAAAAGGCAAAACCCTAATGAGCCAATCTACACTTCCTGTTAGTAGAAAGCTGTCTTTCATTAGGTGGAGAATCACCTTCACAGAGGCACCACGGAGTAAACTGCCTCAGTCTGATTTCCCTCCAGATTAATAAGAGGAGAATAATTGAAGTGAAATTCCTGGTGGATGGAATGTCCTTGTGGCCATGAGCAAACAGTTGCTTCCTGGCCTCAGACAGCAGAGGGAGCACAGGGCTGCACAGCAAGTCCCAACCCCAGCACCATCATCAAACACTTCACTTTCCATTTCAAGCAGCAGCCCACACACCTCCCTGAAACCACTGACAATCTGAGCCCTGAAACCCAGGCAGTGCCATTCCTCTTGCCGTTGCTGGGGTAGAAATCCGCTCACACCCCACCACCCCGCCCGAAATGGGGCACTCCCACCACATTTCGGTGGTTTTTACCACAGGTCGCCTCTTGTGTGACATTCGGCTCTTTGTTGTTTTTTTATTTTGATCTGGAAGTTGTTCTTAATGGGGGCGGGGGAGGCGGTCGGCGATGGGGGAGGGGGGGAACAGGGGAGGGGGGGCCGCAAGGGGGGTGGTCGGGGGGGATGGGGCGGGGTGGGGGGCGACGGGGGAGGGTGACGCAGGGGGGTGGTTGGGGGGATGGGGCGGGGTGGGGGGCGACGGGGGACGGTGATGCGGGGGGGTGGTTGGGGGGATGGGGGGACGCAGTGGGGGTGGTTGGGCGGGGTGGGGGGCGACAGGGGAGGGGGACGCAGGGGGAGGTTGGGGGGATGGGGGGGCGGGGTGGGGGGATGCAGGGGGGGTGGTTGGGCGGGGTGGGGGGCGACAGGGGAGGGGGATGCAGGGGGGTAGTCGGGGGGGAGGAGGTGGGGGCGATGGGGGAGGGGGGCGCAGGGGGGGGTGGTTGGGGGGGATGGGGCGGGGGAGGCGGTGGGCAACGGGGGAGGGGGGCCACAAGGGGGGTGGTCGTGGGGGGGTGGGGGGCGACGGGGAGGGGGACGCAGGGGGGTGGTCGGGGGGGATGGGGCGGGGAGGGGGATGTGGGGGGTGCGGGTTGGGGGGATGTGCGGGCGGGGTGGGGGGACGCAGGGAGGGTGGTTGGGGGGGATGGGGGGCGGGGCGGGGGACGTCAGGGGAGGGGGACGCAGGGGGCGCGGGCGTGTGGTGTCGACACCCAATGCGAGGAAGTTGGGGGCGGTGCAGAGTCACCCCGCAATGATGTCATCACGGCGCCGGGTCACCACGGCTCTGCCCTTCATTTAAAGGGGGGCGCCTTCGTTATTTTGAAACTTCAGCCCACTGGGCCACCAGGGATTGTTTCGGCCGGGTCAACGGCCTGGCGCCCCAGACTGCCTGTTGGCGGCCCGGCCGAATCCAGGGACATAATTGTCGCGCCAACATGGCAGTCGGCCGCCAAAACAAACATGGCGACAGTGGCAGTGCGTCCTCCCCTTTAATGGAAGCCGTACCGCCGCTGCAGAAGGTCGCAGCCTCACTGGGCCACCGCCGGGAAACCTCTGGAGGGCAATTGGGCGAGCAGTGGTCATTCCACTCCACTCCGCAGCGCGGCCGCTGATTTGCGGGGGTAACAGGCCTGAAGGAGAGGGGCAATTTCGGCCCCTCTTATTGGCTGGTTTGTCCTATTAGGATTTCTTGGCCCTGGAGGTTTGGAAAGGGCAGTTTTTGGTGCCATTGCCGCAGTGTTTGATAAATGCTGACTGAGAGTATCCACATGTTAATGTCAGGACCCTGGGATATAGGGAAATGAATAACAACATGGATTGGAACTTTCTGTGCTGTTCATAGGACTCCATGCTATGCCCCTAAGTGACCCAAAGCTTGTATATTCTTTCTCTAATGTGATTTAGAAAATGTAACAGCACAGAGGGAGGCCATTTAGCCGATTATGTCTGTACTAGCTCTTTGCTAGCGGAATCCAACCATTTCACTGCCCTGCTTTGTTCGCCTTTCGTTGCTTCAAATGGTATCTACTCTTCTCTTAAAAGTTACAATGATCATTAGCTCAACTATTCCCTCTGCCTAAGCTTTCCATGTTCGTAACAAGTTCTTCGAGCCCTGTGTCTCTAAATGTAGGCTCACTTTCTAACTAAGCATTTCAAAGCTAGCTGGTACAAGGGGGCTCCTTCGTGCTATGTGCCCACAGCTCACCAAGCTGTCAATTTTAATAGTAACCTGAAGTAATGCCCACCCTTTGATGTGTGAGCAAGTGGCTCCCAAATGTGTTCCCCTGCCAAGTCCCAGGCTGTGTGTAAGGATCGGGACTACACCTGGTGTTACAGAGGGTGCTCCATGCACAATGGCCTGAAATGCTTGAGATCGCACACAACGATATTAACATTCTGTCATGACGCTGACCAGCTGGGCTTCAGGCTTCCAGCCGGTTTGTTCCTGCTGTAGAATAGGATAAAAAATAGGCCACCTCGGTCTTCCACTTGGGAAAATGCAGAAATACCATATTAGAAATTCAGCTCAGACAAGACAGATCAAATACAAATTCATAACATTTATAAAACCCAAAATGTAACTGGCCTATTTTATGGCTTTATCCACCTGTAGAAATCCTGGGAGTAACGTTCACCATTGCTTAGTCAGTAAACTTGATCACTGGGCCGTTATACAATTAGGCCTGATTGAGTTGGAAATGAGAATTAGATAGGTTCTATAATGGGCCGGTTCTGGCAGTTTATCACTCAAACAATAATGGTGAATGTTGCTCCTCGGGGAGTTGGTGACCTTGTGTGATGGTCTAAAACAGGTGCCAGCGAGCTTGCAGCCCCTGTTATATCTTTCCCAATTTCTATTTCAATTGTAAAATGGGCCAATGACTCACTATCATCTGTCTTACATTGCTACCGTTTTCAACCCACTGCCATGCAATTTTCCCAATGTCGGGTCAGTCAGCGCTGGGCAGACCCGACAGGCAGCAATGGGCCACACAATTAAGCTCAATGCCATTGAGTCGACAGATCTTTAACAGGATTTTTTAACTTGTCTTTTCATATTAACTTCATGGACACGGGAACCATGCTGTTCAGGATCTGTCAACCTGAGGCGGGAGTTCAGTGGCCATTGCTCCAGCTGATTACATGACAGCTACAAATGTACAGTAAAACCTGACAGATCTTCACATTCTGTAGCCACCAGCTGTTGTTCAGTCCATTTCTAGCACAGATATTCTGCAGGCTTTCCACTCTCCATCCACTATCACCTCATTGAAAGAATTCTCTGACCATTGACGGAATGCTTCTGTCATCTCTACCTCACCTGCCATCTATTCTATCAACATGGGTGCCCTTTATCCTGTCTCACCTTGGTCCTTAGAATCCGACTAGGATCATCCCCAACACCAGCATCACCAGGCACACCAGCAGCACCAACGACACCACCACCAACCTTCTCCGCAATCACCTGATGCTACACAGGACACAGGGCATCAGCACCCAAGCACATTGCTGTCCGGGAGGCCAAGGATGGCCCCACCATGGCCAGATTTACTTCACTTGATGCTGTACACTCTGGCTGCCACATGATGCACCAGGTTGTCACCACCCCACCCCAACACCATAAAGCATCTGCACATGAACTTCAACAATTGTACATCCCTGTCTGGAGTAAAAATAAAACGGGGAAGGTGGCTCAACCGTGGCTAATAAGGGAAATTAGGGATAGTGTTAAAACCAAGGAAGGGGCATATAAATTGGCCAGAAAAAGCAGCAAACCTGAGGACTGGGAGAAATTTAGAATTCAGCAGAGGAGGACAGAGGGTTTAATTATGAGGGAGAAAATAGAGTATGAGAGGAAGCTTGCTGGGAACATAAAAATTGACTGCAAAAGCTTCTAAAGATATGTGAAGAGGAAAAGATTAGTGAAAGCAAATGTAGGTCTCTTGCAGTCAGAATCAGGTGAATTTATAATGGGGAACAAAGAAATGGCAGACCAATTGAACAAATACTTTGGTTCTGTGTTCACTAAGGAAGACACAAATAATGTTCCGGAAATACTAGGGGACCGAGGGTCTAGCGAGAACGAGGAACTGAAGGAAATCCTTATTAGCCAAGAAATTGCATCAGGGAAATTGATGGGATTGAAGGGATTGAAGGCGGATAAATCCACAGGGCCTGATAGCCTACATCCGCAAGTACTTAAGGAAGTCGCCCTAGAAATAGTGGATGCATTGGTGATCATTTTCCAACAGTCTATCGACTCGGAATCACTTCCTATGGACTGGAGGGTAGCTCATGTAACACCACTTTTTAAAAAAGGAGGGAGAGAGAAAACGAGTAATTATAGACTGGTTAGCCTGACATCAGTAGTGGGGAAAATGTTGGAATCAATTATTAAAGATGAAATAGCCGCGCATTTGGAAAGCAGTGACAGGATCGGTCCAAGTCAGCACGGATTTATGAAAGGGAAATCATGCCTGACAAATCTTCTAGAATTTTTTGAGGATGTAACCAATAGAGTGGACAAGGGAGAACCAGTGGATGTGGTGTATTTGGACTTTCAAAAGGCTTTTGACAATGTCCCACACAAGAGATTGGTGTGCAAAATTAAAGCACATGGTATTGCGGGTAATGTATTGACATGGATAGAGAACTGATTGGCAGAGAGTCAGGAGAAACGGGTCCTTTTCAGAATGGCAGGCAGTGACTAGTGGGGTGCCGCAGGGCTCAGTGCTCAGATCCCAGCTATTTACAATAAACATCAAGGAATTGAGAGTAATAATGCAGATGACACTAAGTTTGCAGATGATACTAAGCTGGGTGGTGGTGTGAGCTGTGAAGAGGATGCTAAGAGGGTGCAGTATAATGTGGATAAATGTGTGGTTATCCACTTTGGTGGAAAAAACATGAAGGCAGAATATTATCTGGATGGTGCCAGATTAGGAAAAGGGGAGGTGCAACGAGACCTGGGTGTCATGGTTCATCAGTCATTGAAAGTTGGCATGCAGGTACAGCAGGTGGTGAAGAAGGCAAATGGCATGTTGACCTTCATAGCTAGGGGATTTGAGTATAGGAGCAGGGAGGTCTTGCTGCAGCTGTACAGGCCTCACCTGGAATAATGTGTTCTGTTTAGGTCTCCTAATCTGAGGAAGGACGTTCTTGCTATTGAGGGAGTGCAGCGAAGGTTCACCAGACTGATGCCCGGGATGGCAGGACTGACATATGAGGAGAGACTGGATCGACTGGGCCTTTATCCACTGGAGTGTAGAAGAATGAGAGAGGATCTCATAGAAACGTATAAAATTCTGACAGGACTGGACAGGTTAGATGCAGGAAGAATGTTCCCGATGTTGGGGGAATCCAGAACCAAGAGTCACAGTCTAAGGATAAGGGGTAAACTATTTAGGACTGAGATGAGGAGAAACTTCTTCACTCAGAGAGTTGTTAACCTGTGGAATTCTCTTCCGCAGAGAGTTGTTGATGCCAGTTCATTGGATATATTCAAGAGGGAGTTAGATATGGCCCTTACGGCTAAAGGGGTCAAGGGGTATGGAGAGAAAGCAGGAAAGGGGTACTGAGGGAATGATCAGCCATGATCTTATTGAATGGTGGTGCAGGCTCGACGGGCCGACTGACCTGGTCCTGCAATTATTTTCTATGTTTCTAGTCCATGATCAGGGAGTGGGGCGGGGGGCGGGGGGTCGGATAGTCCATGATCTGGGGGGGGGGGGCGTCGGAAAGTCCATGTTCGGGGGCGGGGGCGCGGGTCGGATAGTTCATGATCGCGGGGGGCGGGGGGGTTTCGGATAGTCCATGATCGGGGGAGTGGGGTGAACTCCGGGCAGTGGAAGCCCAAGGTATCCTTGTAGGGCAGGAGGAATACGAGAAACCTTTAGCAATTAAATCAAATAACACCTACTTGGGCCTCCTGTGGCCTGGGTCCTTGCTGCTTGCGCTTTTGCTGACGGTCCGGAGACAGCAAGGGCTTCTGGGTCCGCTGTTAAAATGGTGTATGTGTCCCGATGCTGCCAGTTAATGGAGGCCCTGCTCCCCTGGAGCTTGAATTCAACTGATGTGGGGCGGGAACATGTCAGGAACACGGCCCGAACCCCCTCCCCAGCCATCTTACCCTCCCCCATTCCCCAACCGCACCATTCCCACCAGCTAAGGGGGGTGGAGGTTGAAATTGACCCTATTAGTTGTGTTTGGAATGAACAAACATCCAACCATTGTAAATCAGACCCTTCACCCCGACTAGGAACTGTGTGATCTCCAGGTTCAGTGACTCCACCTCTCACCGGCCTCAGTTCACCTAACTTCAAGACACCTATCTCCTCCAATTCTCCTCCACTTCATTTCATGCCCTTTCTGTACCCTTTCCATCTAATTTCACAAACTCATTTCTTCTTCATTCCACTGCACTCGTTCACATAAAAACATAACATAAGAAACAGGAGCAGGAGTAGGCCATCTGGCCCTTTTAGCCTGCTCCGCCATTTAATATCATGGCTGATCTGATCTTGGCCTCAACTCCAATGATAAGGGAGTGAAGGGTTATGGGGAGTGGGCGGGGAAGCGGAGTTCAGACCATGATCAGATCAGCCATGATCTTATTGAATAATGAAGCAGGCTCGAGTGGCTAAATGGCCTAATCCTGCTCCTATTTCGTATGTTCTTATGTTCCACTTCCCTGCCCGCTCCCCATTACCTTTGATTCCCTTATTGCTCAAAAATCTGTCGATCTCCACCTTCGATATATTCAATGACCCAGCCTCCACAGCTCTCTGGGGGAGAGAATTCCACAGATTCACGACCCTCTGGGAGAAGAAATTCCTCCTCATCTCCGTCTTAAATGTGCAATTCTTCCCAATCTTCAATCGTGTTCGGAGCCAAGGAATTGCTTTGATTTGTAGACTGGAGCACACTAATTCTACATTACCCAGATAGTTAGTTTGTGATTTAATGCTGGGTGAGCAGGACTTAGCTTCTGCCTGTGCTCCTAGGAGTAAATATTAAAAATATCTGTTAATGAACAGACTTGGCTTCTGTACTTACTTCAACAACAACTTACTTAAGGAAGGATATACCAGCTTTGGAAGGGGTACAGAGACGATTCACTAGGCTGATTCCGGAGATGAGGGGGTTACCTTATGATGATAGATTGAGTAGACTGGGTCTTTACTCGTTGGAGTTCAGAAGGATGAGGGGTGATCTTATAGAAACATTTAAAATAATGAAAGGGATAGACAAGATAGAGGCAGAGAGTTTGTTTCCACTGGTAGGGGAGACTAGAACTAGGGGGCACAGCCTCAAAATACGGGGGAGCCAATTTAAAACCGAGTTGAGAAGGAATTTCTTCTCCCAGAGGGTTGTGAATCTGTGGAATTCTCTGCCCAAGGAAGCAGTTGAGGCTAGCTCATTGAATGTATTCAAGTCACAGATAGATAGATTTTTAAGCAATAAGGGAATTAAGGGTTACGGGGAGCGGGCGGGTAAGTGGAGCTGAGTCCACGGTCAGATCAGCCATGATCTTGTTGAATGGCGGAGCAGGCTCGAGGGGCTAGATGGCCTACTCCTGTTCCTAATTCTTATGTTCTTATGTTCTTATGTATTTACTCAGGATTGACTGATTTCTCTCAGGCTGGGCTGGTGTTGATGATCGAGAGGTGGCCGGCAGAATTCCAGCAGCAAGCAGGCCTTGAGGGATCGCCTGAAACCGGAGGCTTTTGGTCAACTCTGAAACATCAGATCTTTGACAAAGAGGACAACAACAACAACTTTTATTTCTATAGCGCCTTTAAAGTAGTGAAACGTCCCAAGGTGCTTCACAGCAGTGTTATAAGACAAAACAAATAAACTTGACACCGAGCCGCATAAGGAGATATTAGGACAGGTGAAGCGGTAGGTTCTAAGGAGCGTCTTAAAGGAGGAGAGAGAGTTAGAGAGGCGGAGAGGTTTAGGGAGGGAGTTCCAGAGCTTGGAGCCCAAGCAGCTGAAGGCACGGCCACCAATGGTGGCGCAATTATAATCAGGGATGGTCAGGAGGGCAGAATTAGAGGAGCGCAGACATCTCGGGGGGGATTGTGGGGCTGGAGGAGATTACAGAGATAGGGAGGGGCGGGGCCATGGTGGGATTTGTAAACAAGGATGAGAATTTTGAAATCACCAATACCAGGAGATAATGGCTCAAGAGGATCAAATACAGAGAACAGCAGGAAAGAACTTGCATTGATATAGTTTCTTTCATGTGCTCAGGATGCCCCAAAGCTCTTTCAGTGAATTAATTACTTTAGAAGTGTCGTTATTGGTTTTGTAGGCCAATGTGGCAGTTAATTTGCACACAATAAGGTCCCACAAACTGCACTTAGATAAAATTAAACAAGAATGACTTGCATTTATATAGTGACTTTCACGATCACCGGACGTCTCAAAGTGTTTTACAGCCACTTGGAGTGTAGTCGCTGTTGTAATGTGGGAAACACGGCAGCCAATTTGCGCACAGCAAGCTCCCATGCACAGAAATGTGATAGTGAGCAGATAACGGGGCCGAAGCCTCTTAGAGGTAAGGCCTTTCCAACCGGGCCAGGCGGATGGGCCGACCCATCAGAAATTGCCCTCGGGTCGGGGGCGGCGAGAAGCTGCCCGTGGCTGGGCCACGCGCTCTGCTGCAGCCGCCATTTTATTTTGCTTGTCAGCCCAACAATGGCGGCCACGGGTTCGGCCGGGCTGCCAAACCCGACACCCTCTCTTGGTTACCGGGCCGTTGGCCTGGCTGATACCCTCCCCGGTGGCCCAGTGCGCTCTACTAAAGTGGCTGCAGAGCTCGCAGTGGCCCTCCCCTTTAACTGAAGGGGTGAGACATTGCTACGCGCCTGCACGACGGGACACATCCGGACCGACATCAGCGGCATCGCGCTGATGTGCTCTATGTGGCGCAGATGGCACCGCCCGCCTTCCGCCTCACTCCTGACCCAGTCGCCGCTCAGCCGCCCCAAACCCCGCCCGGGAACAGGAAAAACTTCAAAGATGCCAGTTTCGCTCTATCCTCCTTGGGGCGGAGAATAATCATGCATTTTGGAAGGCCATTGGGGCGAAGGACAACTTCGGGCCCAATCTGTTATTTTTGTTATGTTGATTGAGGGGTAAATATTGGCCCCGGGACATCGGGGATAACTCCCCTGCTCTTCTTCGAAATTGTGCCATGGGATCTTCTACGTCCACCTGTGAGAGTAGCTCGGTTTAACATCTCATCCGAAAGACGGCACCTCGGACAGTGCAGCTCTCCCTCAGCACTGCTCTGGAGTGTCAGTCTACAACAACAATAACTTCCATTTATATAGCACCTTTCCAACATAGTAGAGAGTACAGGAGCATAATCAAAATTTGAAACCGAGCCACATAATGAGATATTAGGACAGGTGACCAGATGTTTGGTCAAAGAGGTCGGTTTTAAGGAGCATCTTAAAGGAGGAGAGAGAGGTAGAGAGGCGGAGAGGTTTAGGGAGGGAGTTCCAGAACCTGGGGCCTAGGCAACTGAAGGCACGGCCACCGATGATGGAGCGATTAAAATTGGGGATGCTCACGAGGCCAGAATTGGAGGAGCGCAAAGATCTCAGAGGGTTGTGGGGCTGGAGGAGGTTACAGAGATAGGGAGGGGCGAGGCCATGGAGCGATTTAAAAACAAGGATGAAAATGTTTAAATCGAGGTGTTGCTGGACCGGAAGCCAATGTCGGTCAGTGAGCACAGCGGGTGATGGGTGAGCGGGACTCGGTGTGAATTAGGACACGGGGCAGTGAGCACAGGGGGTGATGGGTGAGCGGGACTCGGTGTGAATTAGGACACGGGGCAGTGAGCACAGGGGGTGATGGGTGAGCGGGACTCGGTGTGAATTAGGACACGGTCAGTGAGCACAGCGGGTGATGGGTGAACGGGACTCGGTGCGAGGTCGGTTAACCTAGCTTATGTACTTAAGGCTTGACCCCACAACCTACTCTTTTAGGAGTGAGAGTTGAACACAACTGGCATTGAAAGAGGGACTTTCAGACCTCGCTATGAACAGATGCTTTGTGAGTACCACTGACAAGTCATCTGCCTCGACCTTGATAGGGCAGCTCATTATCAGCTCTTAGAGAAAGACGTGCAGTTCGTGAACGACATCCAGCTGACACGTTCAGTGGGAATGAAAGAAACAACTGCACTCAACTTCTAAGTCGCTGGATAAAGTGACGCACCAATAGGATTGTTAGTGTGCAAATCATTGCACCATACTACAGGGGTCCTCACTCACCTCAGGGTCAGGGGTCCTCACTCACCTCAGGGTCAGGGGTCATTGCTCCCCTCAGGGTCAGAGGCCCTCGCTCACCTTGGGATCGGGCCCTCGCTCACCTCAGGGTCAGGGGTCATCGCTCACCTCAGGGTCAGAGGCCCTCGCTCACCTCAGGGGCCTTCGCTCACCTTGGGGGTCGGGCCCTCGCTCACCTCAGGGGTCCTCGCTCACCTCAGGGTCAGGGGTCGTCGCTCGCCTCAGGGTTGGAGGTCCTCACTCACCTCAGGGTCAGGGGTCGTCGCTCACCGCAGGGTCAGGGTTCCTCTCTCACCTCAGGGGTCGTCGCTCACCTCAGTGTCAGGGGTCATTGCTCACAGGCTCAGGGGTCCTCGCTCACCTCAGGGTCGGGGTCCTCACCCACCTCAGGGTCAGAGGTCGCCACTCACCTCAGGGTCAGGAGCCCTCACCCACCTCAGGGTCAGGGGTCCTCACCCACCTCAGGGTTAGGGGTCACCACTCACCTCAAGGTCAGGGGTCCTTGCCCACCTCAGGGTCAAGGGTCGTCGCTCACCTGAGGGTAACATTCGTCAAGTTGAGCCGCAGCCTGCAGCACCAACTGAATCAACTGCCCCAACTTAGACTTTTGGGGAGATTCTCCGGGCAACAGTTAATCACCAGATAGAAACATAGAAACATGCAGGAACAGGCCATTCGGCCCTACGAGCCTGCACCACCATTCAATAAGATCATGGCTGATCGTTCAACCTCAGTACCCCTTTCCTGCTTTCTCGATGTCATGTATCTCACACTACTGTACATAACTGTATCTTACCATGTTATACATGACTGTAATTAGATATGACCTGTAACCACAAGCTTACCTTACCACCAGGGGTGCACTTGCAGGAGACACTGGATATACCTGTTCCACACAGGTATATAAAGACAGGTCTCAGGCAAGTGTGCCACTCGAGAGCTGTATAATAAAGCTGCATGTCCTGAGTGACCTTGACTTCAGCATATGCCTCGTGTGAGTCTGTACTGCAGGGACAGGACTTTACAATGGCGACGAGTTACGGGATTACAGAATCCACAGAATGGCGACCAACAGCTCAGAAGAAAAATACAATGCTGGTGATAATTGGGAGGACTTTATAGAAAGGCTCCAGCAAAGCTTTGTAACCAAAGACTGGTTAGGCGACGATAAGGCAGACAAGAGAAGAGCCCATCTCTTGACCAGCTGTGGCTCGAAAACATACGCCTTAATGAAGGACCTGCTGGCACCCGAGAAACCAGCAAGCAAGTCGTTTGAAGAGTTGAGCACACTGGTAAGAGACCACCTGAAGCCAGCGAGCAGCCTACACATGGCCAGACACAGGTTCTACAACTACAGATGCTGTGTGGGCCAGAGCATACCCGACTTTGTGGCGGAACTTCGGAGGTTGGCTAGCTGATGTGAGTTCTCCGATGAACTAAGGAGAGAAGTACTGAAGTACTTTTTTATTGAAGGAATAGGCCATGCAGGCATATTCTGAAAGCTCATAGAAACCAAGAACTTGACCCTAGAGGCAGCAGCACTATCATTCTTGACATTCTTGGCAGGAGAAGAAGAAACGAGGTTGATCTATACTGCGGGTACGACAACTAACGAAACATCGGAACAAGATGTTCACAGCGTGAAACAAGCTGCTAACCCCACACACAGACAAAGGCAGGAGAGCAGGCCCTCAACAGCAGGTATTGGCGCCAGAAGCCATCAAGGGCCACATGAACGGCTGTTCACACCTCATCAACCCACAATGCGAGCAATCAACTACAGACTGAGAGAAGCTCAAGAGAGATCAGCCAGACGCAGCTCATCCTTTGGAAACAATGGAAGCGGTCTGTGCTGGAGATGTGGGGGAAGGCACTCATAAAGGGGGTGTCGATTTCAGCATGCCGTTTGCAGAAACTGCAACTATACAGGGCATCTGGCCCACATGTGCAGAAAAACAGCAGCTCGGCTGGTATATGAATCGGAGGGGTCAGAAAGCGGACCAGAAGACAGTGGGGACAGTACCCGGGACACCGAGGTACAGCAGGTTAACACGATCAATGGCCACTGCTCTTACAACAAGATGCCTCCAATAATGATGAGGGTCCTACTCAATGGGATACCCGTCAACATGGAGCTGGATACGGGAGCGAGCCAATCGCTCATGAGCGCTCAACAATTTGAACAGCTGTGGCCGCAAAAAAGCGACAGACCAAAATTCACAAGGGTCGACACCAAACTAAGGACCTATACCAAAGAAATCGTCCCAATCCTTGGCAGTGCCATGCTCTCAGTCACACACAAAGGGACGGTGAACCGACTTCCCCTATGGATTGTCCCTGGAGATCTTCCAGCACTGCTGGGGAGAAGCTGGCTGGCAAAACTAAACTGGAAATGGGATGATGTCCATGCCATGTCGTCAGAGGAACGGACCTCCTGCTCAACAGTTCTAAGTCGATTTGAGCATCTCTTTCAGCCAGGTGTGGGCACCTTCAAAGGGCTAAAGTCAAAATCTACATCACACAAGATGCTAGACCGGTCCATCACAAGGCTAGAGCTGTGCCCTATGTGATGAGGGAAAAGATTGAACATGAACTGGACAGGCTTCTGCGGGAAGGCATTATCTCACCCGTGGAATTTAGTGACTGGGCAAGTCCCATCGTCCCAGTCATGAAGCCTGATGGATCCGTACGAATCTGTGGGGACTACAAATCTATCATAAACAGAGTCTCCCGACAGGACCAATACCCGCTGCCCAGAGCGGAGGACTTATTTGCCACATTGGCTGGAGGAAAACTTTTCTCAAAACTAGATCTCACATCTGCGTATATGACGCAAGAATTGACCGAAGAGTCTAAGCTACTCACCACCATCAACACACATCGAGGCCTTTTCATGTACAATCGATGCCCATTCGGCATCAGGTCGGCAGCTGCTTTTTTCCAGCGCAACATGGAGAGTCTGCTCAAGTCCATCCCGGGGACAGTTGTATTTCAAGGCGACATACTTATCACGGGCAGGGACACCGACTCCCATCTCTGCAATTTGGAGGAAGTACTAAAGCGGTTGGATCGGGTAGGCCGAAGAGTTAAGAAATCCAAGTGCTTGTTTTTCGCGCCCGAGGTTGAATTTTTGGGCAGAAGGATTGCTGCTGATGCAATCCGCCCAACAGAGTCTAAAACCGAAGCAATTCGCCTGGCACCCAGGCCCCGGAATGTTTCAGAACTGCGTGCCTTTCTCGGGCTACTCAATTACTTTGGGAACTTTATGCAGAACTTAAGCACACTGCTGGAGCCTCTCCACATGCTATTCAGAAAGGGGTGCGATTGGTTTTGGTGGGACGCCCAGGAACGCGCCTTCAATAAGGCACGCAACCTTCTGTGTTCCAACAGTGTTTTGGCTTTCTTTGATCCAGGTAAAAAGCTAGTTCTTACATGTGATGCGTCAGCGTACGGGGTCGGGTGCGTTTTACAACATGTCAATGGTGCGGGTAAATTACAACCCATAGCTTATGCCTCCAGGTCACTTTCGCGGGCGGAGCGCGGGTACAGAATGGTTGAGAAGGAGACCCCCGCGTGCGTGTACGGTGTCAAAAAGATGCACCAATACCCTTTCGGGGCCAAGTTCGCATTAGAAACCGACCACAAGCCCCTCACGTCCCTAGTATTCGAGAGCAAGGCAATAAACGCCAACGCCTCGGCGCGCATTCAACGGTGGGCACTCATGCTGGCACAGACCAGGCACAGACAACTGTGCCGACGCGCTTAGCAGACTACCCCTGGCGACCACGGAAGGGTCTGACGATCAGGACAGTGAGATAGTCATGGCAATCAATGCCTTTTAGTCCACAGGTTCACCCATGACGGCTTGCCAAATCAGAGCCTGGACGACCAGCGAACCCACGTTATCCTTAGTAAAAAGATGTGTCTTAACTGGTGACTGGGCAGAGGCTCGCGATGCCTGTCCTGAGGAGATCAAACCTTTCCATAGGCGCATGCATGGGCTGTCACTACAAGCAGACTGCCTGATGTGGGGCAGCCGAGTAGTTATGCCTGTGCAAGGCAGAGAGGCATTTGTCCGGGAGCTCCACCGCGAGCACCCGGGGATCGTTCTCATGAAGGCCATAGCCAGATCCCACGTCTGGTGGCCTGGAATTGATGCGGACTTGGAGCTCTGCGTCCGACAGTGCACCATTTGTGCCCAACTCAGTAATGTCCCAAGGGAGGCCCCCATGAGCCCCTGGCCCTGGCCCACCAAACCGTGGTCGCGGGTGCACGTAGACTATGCGGGCCCATTCATGGGCAAAATGTTCCTCGTAGTTGTAGATGCATTTTCAAAATGGATCGAATGCACCATTTTAAACTCGAGCACCACCTCCACCACTGTGGAGAGCCTTGGAGCTATGGTTGCAATGCACGGAATTCCTGACATATTGGTCAGTGACAATGGTCTGTGCTTCACCAGCGCAGAATTCCAAGATTTCTGAAGTGACCACGGCATAAACCATGTTAAGATGGCACCATTCAAGCCGGCCTCCAACGGCCAGGCGGAGAGAGCAGTGCAAATCATTAAACAAGGCATGCTCAAAATCCAAGGTCCCACGCTGCAGGGCCGCCTGTCACGACTGCTGCTGGCATACAGATCTCGTCCGCATTCATTGACTGGGGTTCCCCCTCGCGCAACTATTGATGAAATGGACCCTAAAGACTAGGCTCTCATTAATCCTCCCAGACATGCATGAAATTGTTGAGGCAAAGCGCCGGAAGCTAACTGAGTACCATGACCGAAATTCGAGGGGGAGGTGGAATGAGATAGGGGACAAAGTGTTTGTGCTAAACTATGGCAGGGGTCCCAAATGGCTTGCAGGGACAGTAACAGGCAAGGAAGGAAACAGGCTACTGGTGGTACAAAAGGACAATGGCCAAACCTGCCGGAGGCATGTAGACCAAGTCAAAAGTAGATTTACCAACAACACTGCTGAACCAGAAGCAGACTACAATGTGGAACTCACACCACACCTGGTGGACAGACAGAGAGAACAATCTGAGGAAAGGGCAGTCTCAACAGACAGCCCAGGCGAGATACCAGCAATCACACCAATCGAAACAGACAGCCCAGGTGAGATACCAGCAATCACACCGAAGCAAAAACAGGCACCAAGGCAAACTGAACCACAACTAAGATGCTCCACGCGAGAGCGTAGACCACCTGAGAGACTGAACCTATAAAGACAATAAGACCTTGGGGGAGGGTGATGTCATGTATCTCACACGACTGCACATAACTGTATCTTACCATGCTATACATGACTGTAACTAGATATGACCTGTAACCACAAGCTTACCTTACCACCAGGGATGCACTTGCAGGAGACACTGGATATACCTGTTCCACACAGGTATATAAAGACAGGACTCAAGCAAGTGTGCCGTTCGAGAGCTGTGTACTAAAGGTGCAGGTCCTGAGTGACCTTGACTTCAGCATGTGCCTCGTGTGAGTCTGTATTGCAGGGACAGGACTTTACACTCTCCATACCCCTTGATCCCTTTGGCTGTAAGGGCCATATATAACTCCCTTTTGAATATATCTAACGAACTGGCCTCAACAACTTTCTGCGGAAGAGAATTCCACAGATTAACCACTCACTGAGTGAAGAAGTTTCTCCTCATCTCGGTCCTAAATGGCTTACCCCTTATTCTTAGACTGTGACCCCTGGTTCTGGAACTCCCAAGTAACGGGAACATTCTTCCTGCCTCTAATCAGAATTTTATGTGTTTCCATGAGATCCCCTCTCATTCTTCTAAACTCCAGTGGATACAAGCCCAGTTGATCCAGTCTCTCCTCATATGTCAGTCCTGCCATCCCGGGAATCAGTCTGGTGAACCTTCGCTATACTCCCTAAATTGCAAGAACGTCCTTCCTCAGATTAGGAGATCAAAACTGAACACAATATTCCAGGTGTGGCCTCACCAAGGCTCTGTACAACTGTACAACAGATATGTAAGCCCATCTCCCAATGCAAGCTGGTTTTAATGGTTGCACTTTCATCCCTAAAGGAGCAGGGCATGACAACCTAATAACTCTACTAGTTACATCCTCAAAAATTTCCAGAAGATTTGTCAAGCATGATTTCCCTTTCATAAATCCATGCTGACTTGGTCCAATCCTATCACTGCTTTCCAAATGCGCTGCTATTTCATCTTTAATAATTGATTCCAACATTTTCCCCACTACTGATGTCAGGCTAACCGGTCTATAATTACCCGTTTTCTCTCTCCCTCCTTTTTTAAAAAGTGCTGTTACATTAACTACCCTCCAGTCCATAGGAACTGATCCAGAGTTGTTAGACTGTTGGAAAATGATCACCAATGCATCCACTATTTCTAGGGCCACTTCTTTAAGTACTCTGTGATGCAGACTATCAGGCCCCGGGGATTTATCGGCCTTCAATCCCATCAATTTCCCCAATACAATTTCCCGCCTAATTAGGATATCCTTCAATTCCTCCTTCTCACTAGACCCTCGGTCCCCTAGTACATCCGGAAGGTTATTTGTGTCTTCCTTCGTGAAGACAGAACCAAAGTATTTGTTCAATTTGTCTGCCATTTCTTTGTTCCCCATTATAAATTTATTTGAGTCCGACTAAGGGAACTACGTTTGTCTTCACTAATCTTTTTCTCTTCACATATCTATAGAAGCTTTTGCAGTAAGTTTTTATGTTCCCGGCAAGCTTCCTCTCGTACTCTATTTTCCCCCTCCTAATTAAACCCTTTGTCCTCCTCTGCTGAATCCACAACCATCTTCCTTTGTTCTAGGTATGATTCCAGCCAGTGGAGAGTTTTCCCCCTGATTCCCATTGACTTCAGTTTTACTTGAGCTCCTTGACGCCACACTAGGTCAAATGCTGCCTTGATGTCAAGGGCAGTCACTCTCACCTCACCTCTGGAATTCAGGTCTTTTGTCCATGTTTGGACCAAGGCTGTAATGAGGCTGTAAGGGGATAAGGGGTTATGGGGAACGGGCGGGGAAGTGGAGCTGAGTCTATGATCAGATCAGCCATGATCTTATTGAATGGCAGAGCACGCTCGAGGGCCGTGTGGCCGACTCCTGCTCCTATTTCTTATGTTCTTATGTCTGGAGCTGAGTATTCCTGGCGGAACCGGGCCTGAGGTGCTGAAAGTCCTGTTCCAATATTGCTACGTTCCAATTCTCATTGTAAGAACTGGCCAGGGGGAAGAATAGGTTATTACAGCTGTGTTCTGCTCTCCTTCATATTTACCAGATTCCTGATACTGCCAGTCTGTTCTGCAACTTGAAGTAATCACTGCATCAGATGTAGAGGTGATTGACAGGCTTGATCACTGGAAAACCATCGGCATGGCACTTTGAGACAGACAGGACCACCGAGAACATCAAATCGCAGGACTTGGCTCAGGGCCAACATTAATTGCAAGATTTGCATCCCATCTGCCAGTATGCTTCGTTGAGGATTATACCAAGCTGACAATATGCCATTGGGGAAGGTAAAAATTAACTTTCATTTAAACCGACTGTCTGCCTGAGATAAGCCTCAATTTCCCCCAGCTAAACATCGGTCAGACCAAGGGCATCACCTTTGGCCTCGCCACAAACTCTGTACCCTTTCCATCGATTCCAACCCCCTCCGCCACCAGTGTCTCAAGCTAACCAAACTGTTCACAATTTCAACATTTGAGTTGAGCTTCTGACCCCGTATCCTCCGTCACAAAGACCGCTTCCACCTCTGGCCTCGCCCCAACTGCAGCACATCTGCTGCTAAAACTCTCATCCATGTGTCTGCCACCTCTACACGACCATTTCAATGCCTTTCTGCCCGGCCTCCCATCCTCCACCTTCCATAAACTTCTGCTCGTCCAAACTCTACTGGCCATCCATATCCAATCCCACTCCAAATCCTGCTCATCCATTGCCCAATGGCTGATGTTAGCTCCCGATCCCCGAACACCTCCAATTTAGAATCCATATCCTCATGTGTATCTCATGGCCTTGCCCCTCCCTAGCTCTGTGACTTCCTCCAATGTTACCAGCACCCCTCCCATCAACTCTGCATTCTTCCCATTCTAGTCTCTTGAGCATATCACTTCCCTCACCCCAACATTGGCAGCAGTCCCTTCATCCACCTCGGTCCGACCCTCTGAGATTCCCTCCATAAGTCCCTCCTCTGCTCCGCCTCCTTTAAGACCCTCCTTAAGACAAAGGGCTGGATTTTTTGGGTTTGGGGGTTTTTGGGCGAAAACGTAAGCGATATGTGAAAATTACCATTTTCGCTGCGTTAACCAAGTTTAGGCCGACTTGCAAGGGAAGGGAGGCGTTGCACAACTATTCTCAGTGCAAAGCGCGATCATCGCCAACTTTAGTGCGGGGCCGGGAGCGCTGCGAAAGGAGCAAAGGGACCTTGGAGTGCAGGTCCACAGATCCCTGAAGGTAGCAGGCCAGGTCGATAAGGTGGTTAAGAAGACAAACGGAATGCTTGCCTTTATTAGCCGAGGCATAGTTTACAAGAGCAGGGATGGTTATGCTTGAACTGTATAAAACCACTGGTGAGGCCACAGCTGGAATACGGCATGCAGTTCTGGTCACCACATTACAGGAAGGACGTTATTGCACCTGAGAGGGTACAGAGGAGATTTACAAGGATGTTGCCAGGAGTGGAGAATCTTAGCTATGAGGACAGATTGGATAGGCTGGGTTTGTTTTCCTTGGAACAGAGGAGGCTGAGGGGTGGCCTCATTGAGGTGTATAAAATTATGAGGGGCCTAATGGAATAGATAGGATGGACCTATTTTCCTTAGAAGAGAGGTCAACAACCAGGGGACATAGATTTAAAGTAATTGCGGGGAGGTTAAGGTTGCTTAACAAAAGGGACGACAGTGGGATGAGGGCAGAGTTGGCTAAAGTAGACTGGGAACACAGACTAAACGGTGGCACAATTGAGGAACAGTGGAGGACTTTTAAGGAGCTCTTTCACAGTGCTCAACAAAAATATATTCCAGTGAAAAAGAAGGGCGGTAAGAGAAGGGATAACCAGCCGTGGATAACCAAGGAAATAAAGGAGAGTATCAAATTAAAAACCAATGCGTATAAGGTGGCCAAGGTTAGTGGAAAACTAGAAGATTGGGAAAATTTTAAACAACAGCAAAGAATGACTAAGAAAGCAATAAAGGAAGGAAAGATAGATTACAAGGGTAAACTTGAGCAAAACATAAAAACAGTTAGTAAAAGCTTTTACAGATATATAAAACGGAAGAGAGTGACTAAAGTAAATGTTGGTCCCTTAGAAGATGAGAAGGGGGATTTAATAATGGGAAATGTGGAAATGGCTGAGACCTGAAACAATTATTTTGCTTCGGTCTTCACAGTGGAAGACACAAAAACCATGCCAAAAATTGTTGGTCACGGGAATGTGGGAAGGGAGGACCTTGAGACAATCACTATCACTAGGGGGGTAGTGCTGGACAGGCTAATGGGACTCAAGGTAGACAAGTCCCCTGGTCCTGATGAAATGCATCCCAGGGTATTAAAAGAGATGGCGGAAGTTATAGCAGATGCATTTGTTATAATCTACCAAAATTCTCTGGACTCTGGGGAGGTACCATCGGATTGGAAAGCAGCTAATGTAACACCTCTGTTTAAAAAAGGGGGCAGACAAAAGGCAGATAACTATAGGCCGGTTAGTTTAACATCTGTAGTGGGGAAAATGCTTGAAACTATCATTCAGGAAGAAATAGCGGGACATCTAGATAGGAATAGTGCAATCAAGCAGACGCAACATGGATTCATGAAGGGGAAATCATGTTTAACTAATTAACTGGAATTCTTTGAGGATATAACGAGCATGGTGGATAGAGGTGTACTGATGGATGTGGTGTATTTAGATTTCCAAAGGGCATTCGATAAGGTGCCACACCGAAGGTTACTGCAGAGAATAAAGGTTCGCGGAGATAGAGAATTGGCTGGCTAACAGAAAGCAGAGAGTTGGGATAAATGGGTCCTTTTCGGGTTGGAAATCAGTGGTTAGTGGTGTGCCACAGGGATCGGTGCTGGGACCACAACTGTTTACAATATACATGGATGACCTGGAAGAGAGGACAGAGTGTAGTGTAACAAAATTTGCAGATGAAACAAAGATTAGTGGGAAAGCGGGTTATGTAGAGGTCACAGAGAGGCTTCAAAGAGATTTAGATAGGTTAAACGAATGGGCTAAGGTTTGGCAGATGGAATACAATGTCGGAAAGTGTGAGGTCATCCACCTTGGGGAAAAAAACAGTAAAAGGGAATATTATATGAATGGGGAGAAATTACAACATGCTGCGGTGCAGAGGGACCTGGGGGTCCTTGTGCATGAATCCCAAAAAGTTAGTTTGCAGGTGCAGCAGGTAATCAGGAAGGTGAATGGAATGTTGGCCTTCATTGCGAGAGGGATGGAGTACAAAAGCAGGGAGGTCCTGCTGTAACTGTACAGGGTATTGGTGAGGCCGCACCTGGAGTACTGCGTGCAGTTTTGGTCACCTTACTTAAGGAAGGATATACTGGCTTTGGAGGGGGTACAGAGACGATTCACTCGGCTGATTCCGGAGATGAGGGGGTTACCTTATGATGATAGATTGAGTAGACTGGGTCTTTACTCGTTGGAGTTCAGAAGGATGAGGGGTGATCTTATAGAAACATTTAAAATCATGAAAGGGATAGACAAGATAAGAGGCAGAGAGGTTGTTTCCACTGGTCGGAGAGACTAGAACTAGGGGGCACAGCCTCAAAATACGGGGGAGCCAATTTAAAACCGAGTTGAGAAGGAATTTCTTCTCCCAGAGGGTTGTGAATCTGTGGAATTCTCTGCCCAAGGAAGCAGTTGAGGCTAGCTCATTGAATGTATTCAAGTCACAGATAGCTAGATTTTTAATCAATAAGGGAATTAAGGGTTACGGGGAGCGGGCGGGTAAGTGGAGCTGAGTCCACGGTCAGATCAGTCATGATCTTGTTGAATGGTGGAGCAGGCTCGAGGGGCTAGATGGCCTACTCCTGTTCCTAATTCTTATGTTCTTATGTTCTTATGTTTAGAGGGGATTTGAGGGAAAATTTCTTCACCCAGAGGGTGGTGGGGGTCTGGAGCTCACTGCCTGAAAGGTTGGTAGAGGCAGAAACCCTCTCCACATTTAATAAATACTTGAAGTGCCGTAACCTACAAGGTTATGGACCTAGAGCTGGAAAGTGGTATTAGGCTGGATAGCTCTTTGTCGGCTGGCACGGACACAATGGGCCGAATGGCCTCCTTCCGTGCTGTAAATTCATTCTATGATTACCGCTGCCGGCAGGACTGCACCGCGTGGTTTTACCTGGCGGTGTTCGGGACGCGGTGTACGGGTTGGGAGAGTGCCGAAACTCAGAAGGTAACGCAATGCACGTCGCGAGACGTCCGGCGCAGCTCTCCCCGGCGGTGCTGCCCATCGCGGCACAAACAAGTGCCCCAGGATTGTGACCGGGCTTAGTGACCGGGTTTTGGTCTCGGAGGGTCAAAACACATGAAAACCCAGTCGCAAACCTCTCGAAAATCCAGCCCCAACTCTTTGACCGTAGAGATTACTGATTGCCCTGAAGTGGCCATCGTTGGGCGGAGAGAATGGACCGCAAGACTGTTCGGCTCCCGAAGTCAACGCCTTCAGTCGGGAAAGCCAAGTTAGCAGCATTTAGTCTAACATTCAGAGACTCAGCAGGACACATGGTGTTTCCTCACTGACAGCGTGATATTTCACTCTGTCAATGAGGAGACATTGTTACCTGTGCTAATTAAAAGGAGTGATTTTTTTTTTAAGTTTGTAAATAAATTGTGGATCTAACTTATTTCAGTTAATTTTAGATTCGTGTCAGCTGTGGCTCAGTTGGCGGCATTCTTGCTTCTGACTCACAAGGTCATGGGTTCAGGCTCTCACTCAGAGACTGGAGCACAAATTCGAGGCTGACACTCCAGGGCAGTACTGAGGGAGTGCCGCACTGTCGGAGGAGCAGTACTGAGGGAGTGCCGCACTGTCGGAGGTGCTGTACTGAGGGAGCGCCGCACTGTCGGAGGGGCAGCACTGAGGGAGTGCTGCACTGTCGGAGGGGCAGTACTGAGGGAGCGGCGCACTGTCGGAGTGGCAGTACTGAGAGAGCAGCGCACTGTCGGAGGGGCGGTACTGAGGGAGCGCCGCACTGTCGGAGGGGCAGTACTGAGGGAGCGGCACACTGTCGGAGGGGCAGTACTGAGGGACTGCTGCACTGTTGGAGGGGCAGTACTGAGGGAGTGCCTCACTGTCAGGGGCAGTAATGAGGGAGTGCCGCACTGTCGGAGGGGCAGTACTGAGGGACTGCCGCAATGTCGGAGGGGCAGTACTGAGGGACGGCCACACTGTCGGAGGGACAGTACTGAGGGACGGCTGCACTGTCGGACCGACAGTACTGAGGGAGCGCTGCACTGTCGGAGGGGCAGTACTGAGGGAGCGCCACACTGTCGGAGGGGCAGTACTGAGGGAGCGCCGCACTGTCAGAGGGGCAGTACTGAGGGAGCGCCACACTGTCGGAGGGGCAGTACTGAGGGAGCGGCGCACTGTCGGAGGGGCAGTACTGAGGGACTGCCGCACTGTTGGAGGGGCAGTACTGAGGGAGCGCTGCACTGTCAGAGGGGGCAGTACTAAGGGATTGCCACACTGTCAGAGGGACAGTACTGAGCGAGCACCGCACTGTCGGAGGGGCAGTACTGAGGGAATGCTGCACTGTCGGAGGGGCAGTACTGAGGGAGCACAGCACTGTCGGAGGGACAGTACTGAGGGAGTGCCGCATTGTCAGAGGGGCAGTACTGAGGCAGCGCGGCACTGTCGGAGGGACAGTACTGAGGGAGCACTGCATTGTCGGAGGGGCAGTGCTGAGGGAGCGTCGCACTGTCGGAGGGGCAGTACTGAGGGAGCACTGCATTTTCGGAGAGGCAGTGCTGAGGGAGCGCCGCACTGTCGAAGGGGCAGTACTGAGGGAAACTGCATTGTCGGAGGGGCAGTGCTGAGGGAGCGCCATACTGTCGGAGGGGCAGTACTGTGGGAGCGCCGCACTGTCGGAGGTGCTGACTTTTGGATGAGACATCAAACCAAGACCTCATCTGCCCTCTCAGGTGGACATAAAAGGTCCCACGCCACTATTTGAAGAAGGGCAGGGGAGTTCTTCCCAGTGTAATGGCCAATATTTATCTCTCAACCAACATCATAAAAAAACAGATTTTCTGCTCATTATCTCATTCCTGTTTATGGAACCTTGTTGTATGCAAATTGGCTGCTGCATTTCCTGCATTATAACATTAAGTACACTTCAAAATTATTTTATTGGTTTTGGGACGTCCTGAGGTTGTGATAGGTACAAATAAATGCAAGTAATTTCTTACTTCAATAGGGAGGTCAGAACTGGAACCACAAATCCAACCAACGTCTGATTGCTGCAAGGCAGTTTTTTCAGCTAGAAAGTCCTTGCAGCTACAGAATTCCTGACTCCATTGATCGTCGGTAATGCTCAAATTAATCAGCTTCATTACAGCTTGTCTGGGGAGTTTGGAGATCATTGCAAAAATATAAAATGACGGAAATATGACACTGCACAAACTCTGTTCCCGAGTCACTGACTCCATCTCTCTCCCCAACTTCTGTCTGAGGCTAATCCACACTGTTCGCATATTTGACCCTGAAATTAGCTTTCGACCACATATCCGCAGCATAACTAAGACTGCCTATTTCCACCTCTGTAACATCACCTGTCTCTGCCCCTGCCTCAGCTCATCCACTGCTGAAGCCCTCATCCATGCCTTTGTTACCTCTAGACTTGACTATTCCAATGCACACCTGGCTGGCCTCCCACATTCTACCCTACGTAAACCTGAGGTCATCCAAAACGCGACAGCCCGTATCCTAACTCACACCAAGTCCCACTCACCCATCACCCCCTGTTCTCACTGACCTACATTGGCTACATAAGCAATCCCTCGATTTCAAAATTCTCATCCTTGTTTTCCAAACTCACCATGGCCCTCGCCGCCTCCCTATCTCTGTAATCTCCTCCAGCCCCACAAACCCCAAGAGGTCTGTGCTCCTCTAATTCTACCCTCTTGAGCATCCCTGATTATAATCGCTCACCATTGGTGGCCGTGCCTTCTGTTGCCTGGGCCCCAAGCTCTGGAACTCCCTGCTTAAACCTCTCCGCCTCTCTACCTCTCTTTCCTCCTTCAAGATGCTCCTTAAAACTTACTTCTTTGACCAAGCTTTGGTCACCTGCCCTAATTTCTACTTATGCGGCTTGGTGTCAATTTGTTAAATCTCCTAACAGCCCTGTGAGGCACCTTGATACGTTAAAGGCGCTATAGAATACAAGTTGTTGTTGTTGTTGAATGACCCAATCTTCACAAGGATATGCTTGTCACACCAGTGAAATGAAAACATGGCCATTTGTGATTTATTTTCTTGTTTGTGACTAAAGGTTGAACAGTGGGTGAAATTGGCCAATGGTGAGGGCGTGAAACAAGTGGGATCACATCGGTCGCAGATTATGGCTTCCGCCCAATGTGCAGTTCCATTGACTTCAATAGATTGAATATGGGGTGTGTGGTACAACAGACGATAAATGTGATCCCCACCCAGGTCCAATTTCAGCCCCAACGTGTTCAGCTGCAAGTGACACACCATGCACATTATCCTCCAGGCAGTGAACATTCAAGCAGAAGGCGTTTGCTGAAGGATGGGGTCGATATCGGAGGGCTGGCTCCAGCATTCTGTTATGTATTTAACCCTTTGTAACCTGCATGAGACCTGACCACCAGAGGGCCCACCTGTTGGAGTCCCAAGGGATCCCAGCATCCCTTGGGAGCACAGTATATAAGCAGGCCACCCACGAGGTACCTGCACTCTGGAGTCTTATTAAAGGAGCTAAGGTGACACTTGCTCATTGTACACAGTACTCAGTTTCATCCTTTATTATGAGTGTACCAATTGGCGACGAGGTAACAAACAACCGCGCGAAAATGCAAAGAACAGTTGGTATCCTGGAGAAGTTCTCAGAAGGGGACGATTGGGAGGCCCTCGTGGAGCGACTCGACCAATACTTCATGGCCAATGAGCTGGAAGGGGATGAAAATGCTACCAAACGAAGGGCGATCCTCCTAACTGTCTGTGGGGCAACAACCGATGGCCTCATGAAGAATCTCCTGGCCCCGGCTAAACCAACAGAGAAATCCTACGAAGAATTGTGTAAACTGGTACGGGAGCACCTAAATCCTAAGGAAAGCATTTTGTTGGCGAGATACCGGTCCTACACGTGTCAATGATCGGACGCCAGGAAGTGGCGAGCTATGTCGCCGAACTAAGGCGTCTCGCAGGCCATTGTGAGTTTGAGGGATTCCTAGAACAAATGCTCAGGGACTTTTTTGTACTGGGCATCGGACATGAGACAATCCTTCGCAAACTGTTGACTGTAGAAACTCCGAATCTGAGTAAAGCCATAACGATAGCCCAGGCATTTATGTCCACCAGCGACAACACCAAGCAGATTTTGCAGAATAAAGAAGTTTCAGCCAGTACTGTGCATAAAGTAACATCGGTCTCGAGCAGAAATGTACAGGGCAGAACGTACACGCCGGCTGCTGCAGCCTGACCTCAGTTGACCCAGAGTCCAACATCAATTGTTAATGCGAGGCAGTTAACACCTTGTTGGCGCTGTGGAGGTGATCATCGGCCCATCAATACCGCTTTAAGCTCTATGCGTGCAATGGTTGCAGAACAATGGGACACCTCCACCGAATGTGCAGGAGAACTGCAAACCCTGCAAACCACCACGTTGCAGAGGAAGATCGATCCACGGTGGATCAGGCTGAATTGGAAATTCGTAGGGAGGAGGCAGAGGGGTACACACATTCACCACAAAATGTCCACCAATAATGATGAAAGTTGAACTGAACGGTATTCCAGTATCTATGGAACTGGACACGGGGGCAAGTCAGTCCATAATGAGTAAAATGGCCTTCGACAGGCTATGGGGAAAGGATGCACACAGGCCCAAGCTCAGCCCCATTCACACCAAACTAAGGACTTACACCAAGGAATTAATCCCTGTAATTGGTAGTGCAGAAGTCAAAGTCTCCTATGATGGAGCAGTACACGAACACTCTCGCTGTGGATTGTGCCAGGGGATGGCCCCACACTGTTTGGCAGAAGCTGGCTGGGAAAAATCCGCTGGAACTGGGACGACATCCGAGCGCTTTCGTCCATCGACGACGCCTCATGTGCCCAGGTTCAGAGCAAGTTCTCATCGTTGTTCGAGGCAGGCATTGGAAGCTTCTCGGGGGGGAAAGTGCAGATCCATTTGGTTCCCGGTACATGACCCATCCACCACAAGGCTCGGGCGGTACCGTACATGATGCGCAAAAGTGGAAATTGAGCTGGACAGGCTGCAACGTGAAGGCATCATCGCGCTGGTGGAATTCAACTACTGGGCCAGTCCAATTGTCCTGGTACTTAAAGAGGACGGCACAGTTAGAATTTATGGGGGCTATAAAGTCACAATTAACCGTTTTTTGCTGCAGGACCAGTACCCACTACCCAAGGCAGACGATCTATTTGCGACCCTGGCTGGAGGGAAGATGTTCACCGAGCTGGACCTGACCTCGGCCTTCATGACATAGGAGCTGGAGGAGTCTTCGAAAGGCCTCACCTGCATCAACACGCACAAAGGTCTGTTCATCTACAACCGGTGCCCGTTCGGGGTTCGGTCGGCCGCAGCGATCTTCCAACGGAACATGGAGAGCCTGCTAAAGTCGGTTCTGTGCACGGTGGTTTTCCAGGACGACATGTACAGGTTGGGACACCATGGAGCACTTGAAGAATCTGGAAGAAGTTCTTAGTCGGTTGGATCGCGTGGGGCTCAGGTTGAAATGCTCGAAGTGTGTTTTCCTGGCACAGGAGGTCGAGTTCTTGGGAAGAAGAATCGCAGCAGACGGCATCAGACCCACCAACGCCAAGACAGAGGCCATCAAAAACATGCCACAACCACAGAATGTGACGGAGCTGTGGTCGTTCCTGGGACTCCTTAACTATTTCGATAATTGCCTACCCGGGTTAAGCACCCTGCTAGAACCCCTACATGCGCTACTGCACAAGGGAGATGACTGGGTATGGGGGAATTCACAAGAGGCTGCCTTTAAGAAAGCCAGAAATCTGTTGTGTTCAAACAAACTGCTTGTCCTGTATAACCCTTGTAAACGATTAGTGTTGCTTGCGATGCATCGTCACACGGGGTTGGGTGTGTGTTACAACAGGCTAATGAATCGGGGATTTTGCAATCGGTTGCGTATGCATCCACGAGTTTGTCCAAGGTCGAAAGGGCCTACAGCATGGTTGAAAAAGAGGCTCTGGCATGCATCTACGGGGTGAAAAAAATGCACCAGTACTTGTTTGGCCTCAAGTTTGAGCTTGAAACTGACCACAAGCCGCTCATATTGCTGTTCTCTGAGAGCAAAGGGATTAATACCAATTCCTCCGCCCGCATCTAAAGATGGGCGCTCACGCTGTTAGCATACAACTATGTAATCCGCCACAGACCGGGCACAGAGAACTGCGCAGATGCTCTCAGTCGGCTACCATTGCCCACCACCAGGGTGGAAATGGCACAGCCAGTGGACTTGCTCATGGTCATGCAGGCATTCGAGAACGAGAAGTCCCTAGTTACAGCCCGCCAGATCAGGACCTGGACCAGCCAGGATCCTTTACTGTCCTTGGTAAAAAAATTGTGTCCTCCATGGGAGCTGGTCTGGTGTCCCAGTGGAGATGTAGGAGGTGATTAAGCCATTCCACAGACATGTTGTCCCTGCAGGCGGACTGTCTGTTGTGGGGCAATCGCGTGATCTTGCCCAAGAAAGGCAGAGATACGCTCATTTGTGAACTGCACAGCACCCACCCAGGCATTGTAATGATGAAAGCCATAGCCAGATCCCATGTGTGGTGGCCCGGCATCGACTCAGATTTAGAGTCATGCGTGGCCAGTGCAACACTTGCTCTCAGCTGAGCAATACACCCAGAGAGGCACCGCTAAGTTTGTGGTCGTGGCCCTCCAAACTGTGGTCGAGGATCCATGTAGACTATGCGGGCCCATTCCTAGGCAAAATATTTTTGGTTGTCGTGGATGCTTACTCAAAATGGATTGAATGTGCAATTATGTCTGTAAGCATATTCACGGCCACTATTGAAAGCCTACGCGCCATGTTTGCCACACACGGCCTGCCTGATGTCCTAGTCAGCGACAATGGGCCGTGTTTCACCAGTGCTGAATTCAAGGAATTCATGACCCGCAATGGGATCAAACACGTCACATCTGCCCCGTTCAAGCCCGCATCCAATGGCCAGGCAGAATGGGCAGTTCAGAAGCTTGAAACATGTGTCGGAAGGCTCCCTGCAGACCCGGCTGCCCCGAGTGCTGCTCAGCTACTGCACCAGACCCCAGTCACTCACCGGGGTTCCCCCAGCGAAGCTGCTCATGAAAAGGGCGCTCAAAACAAGGCTCTCTCGTGTCCACCCTGATCTCCATGATCACGTGGAGGGCAGGCGACATCAACAAAATATGTACCATGACCGCACAAATTTGTCACGCGATATTGAGATCAATGATCCTTGTTTGTGCTCAATTATGGACATGGTCCCAAATGGTTCACTGGCACGGTCATAGCCAAAGAGGGGTGTAGGGTGTCTCAGGTCAAACTGACCAATGGACAAATGCACAGAAAACATTTGGACCAAATCAAATTGCGGTTCACCAACAGCTACTAACAATCCGAAGAAGACACCACCAACTTTGACCCTCCAACACACACACAAGTGGCAACTGACATCATGGTTGACCATGAAGCCGAACTCACCATCCCCAGCAGCCCGGCAAGGCTGGCTGTCCAACAGCCCAGTGAAGAACTGACCAACTCACCCACACCAGCATTTATACCAAGATGATCGACAAGGGAGCGAAAAACCTCAGATCATCTCACCTTGTAAATAAGTGTACTGTTAACTTCATGGGGGAGTGATGTTATGTATTCAGCCCTTTGTAACCTGTATCACACCCCCACCAGAGGGCCCACTTGTTGGAGTCCCAAGGGATCCCAGCATCCCTTGGGAGCACAGTATATAAGCAGGCTTCTCACGAGGTACCTGCACTTTGGAGTCTTATTAAAGAAGCTAAGGTCACACTTGCTCATTGTACACAGTACTCGGTTTGATCCTTTATTATGAGTGTACCACATTTCGTCTGCACCCCAGTGTAAAGCAGCTCCCTCAGCCAGTGGAGAGGGGAGGGGAGAAAATCACGGGGAAATTTGGACACTGTGGCCTGTGGCCTGATCAGAGGGGTGGGACCTCCGTCGCCATGTCAACGAAAGAACAAAATAAAAACAGAAAGTGCTGGAAACACTCAGCAGGTTAGGCTGCATCTGTGGGCGAGAAACATAGAAACATAGAAACATAGAAAATAGGTGCAGGAGTAGGCCATTCGGCCCTTCTAGCCTGCACCGCCATTCAATGAGTTCATGGCTGAACATTCAACTTCAGTACCCCATTCCTGCTTTCTCGCCATATCCCTTGATCCCCCTAGTAGTAAGGACCTCATCTAACTCCTTTTTGAATATATTTAGTGAATTGGCCTCAACAACTTTCTGTGGTAGAGAATTCCACAGGTTCACCACTCACTGGGTGAAGAAGTTCCTCCGCATCTCGGTCCTGAATGGCTTACCCCTTATCCTTAGACTGTGACCTCTGGTTTTGGACCTATCATGTCACCTCTTTCCAAATGCACTGCTATGACATCCTTAATAATTGATTCCATCATTTTACCCACTACCAATGTCAGGCTGACCGGTCTATAATTCCCTGTTTTCTCTCTCCCTCCTTTTTTAAAAAGTGGGGTTACATTGGCTACCCTCCACTCCATAGGAACTGATCCAGAGTCAATGGAATGTTGGAAAATGACTGTCAACGCATCCACTATTTCCAAGGCCACCTGCTTAAGTACTCTGGGATACAGTCCATCAGGCCCTGGGGATTTATCGGCCTTCAATCCCATCAATTTCCCCAACACAATTTCCCGGCTAATAAGGATTTCCCTCAGTTCCTCCTCCTTACTAGACCCCCCGACCCCTTTTATAACCGGAAGGTTGTTCGTGTCCTCCTTCGTGAATACCGAACCAAAGTACTTGTTCAATTGGTCCGCCATTTCTTTGTTCCCCGTTATGACTTCCCCTGATTCTGACTGCAGGGGATCTACGTTTGTCTTTACTAACCTTTTTCTCTTTACATATCTATAGAAACTTTTGCAATCCGTCTTAATGTTCCCTGCAAGCTTCTTCTCATACTCCATTTTCCCTGCCCTAATCAAACCCTTTGTCCTCCTCTGCTGAGTTCTAAATTTCTCCCAGTCCCCAGGTTTGCTGCTATTTCTGGCCAATTTGTATGCCACTTCCTTGGCTTTAATACTATCCCTGATTTCCCTTGATAGCCACGGTTGAGCCACCTTCCCTTTTTTATTTCTATGCCAGACAGGAATGTACAATTGTTGTAGTTCATCCATGCGGTCTCTAAATTTCTGCCATTGCCCATCCACAGTCAACCCCTTAAGTATCATTCGCCAATCCATCCCAGCCAATTCGCGCCTCATACCTTCAAAGTTAGCCTTCTTTAAGTTCTGGACCATGGTCTCTGAATTAACTGTTTCATTCTCCATCCCAATGCAGAATTCCACCATATTATGGTCACTCTTCCCCAAGAGGCCTCGCACAACGAGATTGCTAATTAATCCTCTCTCATTACATAACACCCAGTCTAAGATGGCCTCCCCCCTAGTTGGTTCCTCGACATATTGGTCTAAAAAACCATCCCTTATGCACTCCAGAAAATCCTCCTCCACCGTATTGCTTCCAGTTTGGTTAGCCCAATCTATGTGCATATTAAAGTCACCCATTATAACTGCTGCACCTTTATTGCACGCACCCCTAATTTCCTGTTTGATGCCCTCCCCGACATCACTACTACTGTTTGGAGGTCTGTACACAACTCCCACTAACGTTTTTTGCCCTTTGGTGTTCTGCAGCTCTACCCATATAGATTCCAACAGAGTTAATGTTTCAGGTCTCTGAGCTTTCATCAGAACTGGAATAAATTGTAACAGGTTTTAAGCAAGTGCAGGGTCAGGGCAAGGGGGGAGGGGAGGAAAGAACAAAAGGGAAGGTCTGTGATAGGGCATGAGGCAGGAGAGATTCAATGACAAAAGGGATGGTGAAGTGAAGTAGAGGGAGATGGTAAAGTAACAATAGCTGGGTCTAGTGGAGGTGTAAATGGGAATAGCAGAATCCTTAGCCACTGCTGCTGTCCGAAACAATAGGAGTAGTGGTTATGGTCTGGAATTGTTGACCTCAGTTGAGAAATGCTGTGAAGCACCGAATCAAAAGACGAGGAAATTCATCCTGCCTGACAGTTGGCACACCTACCTCTTTTTAAAGTTTTTACCGTCGTTTCGGAAGCACTCCCCACTTTCGCAATTCAACTTTTTTTTTTGAATCAGCCAGGAAGTCGGTGATAAAGGGGGCGGAAGTGCGGCAGTAAGTGCTGGTGAGGGGCGGAAGAGGGGGCTGTCACATCGTTGCATGCCTGCGTCACCATGTCTTTCACCTCGGTTAAAGGGGAGAGAATCGGCAATCAGTCGCACCCAAGACGGGGTGCCAGACTGCCTGTAATGTTAATGGCCGCCGCACAACCAGGGCAGAGAGGTGGGCTTGTGAGTTGTGAGGAGGATGCAAAGATGCTGCAAGGTGATTTAGATAGGTTGAGTGAGTGGGCAAACACATGGCAGATGCAGTATAACATGGATAAATGTGAAGTTATCCACCTTGGTGGGAAAAACAGCAGGACAAAGTATTATTTAACTGGTGATAGCTTGGGAAGTGTCGATGTACAGAGGGACCTGGGTGTCCTTGTACACCAGTCATTGAAAGCAAACATGCAGGTGCAGCAAGCAGTTAGGAAGGCAAATGGTACGTTGGCCTTCATTGCAAGAGGATTTGAGTACAGGAGCAAGGATGTCTTACAACAGGTATACAGGGCCCTGGGGAGACCACATCTGGAGTATTGTGTGCAGTTTTGGTCTCCTTACCTAAGAAAGGATGTACTTGCCATAGAGGGAGTGCAGCGAAGGTTCACCAGACTGATTCCTGGGATGGCAGGACTGTCGTATGAGGAGAGATTGCGTCGACTAGGTCTGTATTCACTGGAGTTTAGAAGAATGAGAGGGGAGCTCATTGAAACATGTAAAATTCTGACTGGGTTGGACAGACTGGATGTGGGGAGGATGTTTCCCCTGACTGGGAAATCTAGAACAAGGGGTCACACAGTCTCAGAATACGGGGTAGGAAATTTAGGACCGAGATGAGGAAACATTTTTTCACTCAGAGGGTGGTGAACCTGTGGGATTCTCTACCACAGAAGGCTGTGGAGGCTAAGTCAC
The DNA here is from genome assembly GCF_044704955.1 of Pristiophorus japonicus. Lineage (NCBI taxonomy): Eukaryota > Metazoa > Chordata > Chondrichthyes > Pristiophoridae > Pristiophorus > Pristiophorus japonicus. The sequence continues at coordinate 59,368,036 of NC_091994.1, read as the reverse complement.
TGAATATATTTAAGAAGGAGATAGATAGATTTCTAGAAACAAAAGGCATCGAGGGGCATGGGGAAAAAATAGGAATATGGTATTGAGCTAGAGGATCAGTCATGATCATATTGAATGGCGGTGCAGACTCGAAGAGCCGAATGGCCTACTACAGCTCCTATTTTCTATATTTCTAGAGTAGACAAGGTGCACCGACAGAAAAAGCTGTCGGGGGCACCGCTCACTGCCAATAAGATTTTGCTCGCTAAATTTGGTGGGGGGGGGGGGGTCCCGGCGGTGCATGCACTGATGACGCATGCATGGTCGGTCAGTAGCGGTGGGCCGGAAATGGGCACCACCAGAAAAACCTCTGAGCGGAATTTAGCTTGTGGCGGCCATTCGACCAGAAATCGGCGGGCTCGCGACTTCGCCACATGGCCACCGCAAATGGGCGGTAATGGGCCTTACTGGAGAGCTGAATTTCAGCCCCATTGTGTCCTCCTCACAACTTGCTTTCACACCCATCTTTGTATCATCAGCAAACTTGCCTACATTACACTTGGTCCCTTCATCCAAGTCATTAATATAGATTGTAAACAGCACTGATCCCTGCGGCACCCCACTAGTCACGGTTTGCCAATCGGAAAACGACCCATTTATCCTGACTCTTTGTTTTCTTTAGTTAGCTAATCCTCTATCCATGCTAATATATTACCCCCAACCCCGTGAACTCTTATCTTGTGCAGTAATCTTTTATGTGGTACCTTATCAAATGCCTTCTGGAAGACCAAATACACCACATCCACTGGTTCCCCTTTATCCACCCTGCTCATTACATCCTCAAAGAACTCCAGAAAATTTGTCAAACATGACTTCCCTTTCATAAAACCATGATGATTCTGCATGACTGCATTATGGTTTTCCAAATGTCCCGCTACTGCTTCCTTAATAATGAACTCCAGCATTTTCCCAACGACAGATGTTAGGCTAACTGGTCTATAGTTTCCTGCTTTCTGTCTCCCTCCTTTTTTAAATAGGGGCGTTACATTTGCGGTTTTCCAATCTGCTGGGACATCCCCAGGATCCAGGGAATTTTGGTAGATTACAACCAATACATCCACTATCTCTGCAGCAACTTCTTTTAAGACCCTAGGATGCAGGCCATCAGGTCCAGGGGACTTGTCCACCTTTAGTCCCATTATTTTACCGAGTACTTTTTCTTTAGTGATATAAGTTCTCCCTCCCTATTGCCCCTGGATTATCCACTATTGGATATATTTAGTGTCTCCAACCGTGAAGACCGATTCAAAATATTTGTTCAAACTCTCTGCCATTTCCCTGTTCCCCATTATTAATTCCCCAGTCTCATCCTCTAAGGGACCAACATTTACTTTAGCTACTCTCTTACTTTTTATGTACCTGTAGAAGCTCCGTTTTTATATTTCTTGCTAATTTACTCTCATAATCTATCTTCTCTCTCTTTATTATTTTTTTAGTCATCCTTTGCTGATATCTAAAAATTTCCCAATCCTCTGGTCTCCCACTAATCTTCATAACATTGTATGCCTTTGTTTTCAATTTGATACCATCCTTTACTTCCTGAGTTAGCCACGGATGGTTCTAGCTTCTCTTAATGTTTTTCCTTCTCACTGGAATCTATTTTTGTTGAGATATATCCTTAAATGTCTGCCACTACTCATCAACCATCTTACTCTTTAATCCATTTTCCCAGCCCACTTTAGCCAACTCGGTCTTCATATCTTTATAGTCGCCTTTATTTAAGATCAGGACACTGGTTTGAGACCCAACTTTCTCACCCTCCAACTGAATTTGAAATTCAACCATGCTATGATCACTCCTTCCAAGAGGATCCTTTACTATGAGATCATTTATTAATCCTGTCTCATTACACAGTACCAGATCTAAGATGCCTGCTCCCTGGTTGGTTCCGCAATGTACTGTTCAAGGAAACCATCCCGGATACACTCTCTGAACTCTTCCTCAAGGCTACCTTAGCCAATTTGATTTGTCCAATCAATATTAAGATTAAAATCGTCCATGATTATTGCCGTACCTTTCTTACAAGCCACCATTATATCTTGATTTATAATCCGTCCTACAGTGTGGCTACTGTTAGGGGGCCTATAGACGATGCCCACCATGACTTCTTCCCCTTATTATTCCTTATCTCCACACACACACACACACACACACACACGCACACAGCACTCACACACACACCACTCACACACACTCACACACCACTCACCGTGCATACAACCCGAGCACATGCACACACATACAAGTACACATGTACACGCACACATACTCTACACACATACATGTGCACACATGGAACCATACATGCATGCAATAACACACACACACACATGCACACACATGCACACACAGACATGCACACATGCACACAAACATGCTCTCACAGGCACCCACACACACTTGCACACACAGACACGCACATGCAGACATACACACAAGCACACACACACACATATAGCTAAACCTATACACTCACATAATGTGCTTAACATTGACAAACACTACGTTCACACATTATAATCAGAATGATAGGTCCACATACGTCCACCCACATGAATACACGCACCCACAAAACAAGTTGAATAATGATAAGAGATTTGAAGTATGTAATCAGCTAGTAAATTGGATCCCTACATGATAAAGCACTCCATGTGACTTTACCTTCAATTAGGGATTGAGCAGATGTAACTAGCTCAGAGAGGGGATTCTGCGAGAGGCTGTGAAAGGGCAGCAGTCTGAGTATTGATTTCGCTGCTTCCTGCCCTTGTGCTGATGATGGATGATTGACACATGATGCGGCTGAGTCTGTTGGAGGAACAGTGCTGGGTGAGGGGAGGGCGTGAGCGCAGGAACACCGCATAGAAACATATAAGATTCTGACAGGACTGGACAGGTTAGATGCAGGAAGAATGTTCCCAATGTTGGGGAAGTCCAGAACCAGGGAACATAGTCTAAGGATAAGGGGTAGGCCATTTAGGACTGAGATGAGGAGAAACTTCTTCACTCAGAGTTGTTAACCTGTGGAACTCCCTGCCGCAGAGAGTTGTTGAGGCCAGTTCATTGGATATAGTCAAGAGGGAGTTAGATGTGGCCCTTGCGGCTAAAGGGATCAAAGGGATATGGAGAGAATGCAGGAAAGGGGTACTGAGGGAATGATCAGCCATGATCTTATTGAATGGTGGTGCAGGCTCAAAGGGCCGAATGGCCTCCTCCTGCACCTATTTTCTATGTTTCTATCTGCCCAACAAACTGTCTGACATCGGCTCACCATTCGCCAGTTAAGGAGTTTGGAGAGAAGCCAAGCGGGAGAAGTCGGGCTCAGTGATGTGATGTGTTCAAGGGTACACTGTGAACCATCAAAATGAAAATATGCAAACTGGAGCACACATTGGCTTACATCGCCGTCCATTGAGAAACTGTGTTTTGGGAAACCAACAGGTGGTGGAGGCAGAAATCAGCATCTCAACAACTGGTATCCTTATTAATGCGTAATCAATGTGAGTACCCAGAAAATGACCCCATAACGCTGGGCTAGAGGAGCACTGGGGGGGCACTGGCTGGGTTAGAGGGTCATTGGTCGTACACTGGCTGGGTTAGAGGGGCACTGGAGGGGGCACTAGCTGGGTCAGAGGGGCACTGGACGGGCACTCTGACTGGGTTAGAGGGGCACTGGATAGGCACTGGCTGGGTTAGAGGAGCAGTGGGGGGCACTGGCTGGGTTACTTTTATTGAATATAGTTTTGCTTTATTTGATAGTAAAATGTTTAATTTTATTTGAAGTTTTTATCAAAAATTAAATGTTGGAAATGTTAACTTCTTCAGCGGACCTGTGACCCAGTCTCCGGAGAATATAATGTGTGTGTTTGCCATCATCAGATTGAATTATGGCACTCCAGGCCCGCTAATCCATCCAAACAAAATGGCGACAGTCAGTCCGGCTGGCGGGCTGCACGTACACACTTCCCCGACAGATGTGGCAAGGCAGGCAGTGACTGTGACTGACGGCACAGTCACAGGTGGGTGTGCGTCCTGCACGGGGAGATATAAACAGTGCGGGCTTTATTTGAGGGAGCCATTCGGAATTTGGTGGCTAAATTTAACCTCATGGTCTACTGGAAGGAATTGTCCCGTGTCTGACAGTGTGATGGTGCCTGCTGTTCCAATGTCAGGTTCGGATAGCGGGCAAAGCAGAGGGGAGCAGGGAGAATCGGATCCCTGGGCTGTTGCGGTGAGCATGGGATCGATTATTCCCAGCAGTTCCCTCAGAAAAACATTTTCTGATTCTCCGCCACTCCGGTCAAACTCTGTCAGTTCCCAAACTCTGGGTATCCCTCGGGGCCTAATTTACAAACGGATGCCGAATACCATGGTATTCCCACCACAACTACTGCCATACATCACAGTCACGCTGGGAATTCAAGCAATTCCACGGCAAACTGCATGTGTTCAACTTATATCAACATAACAGTCATCAGAATCGGTCTTTGAGCCCTCTGACTGCAACACGATGCCAATGAGGTGAAAGTGTCCACACTCACACTACCCCCGCTCACTCCCCTCAATCACACTCCCCCCGCTCACACTCCCTGCTCACACTCCCCCCGCTCACATTCCCCCCGCTCACACTCTCCCTGCCCATACTCCCCCCGCTCACACTCCCCGCACGCCCTCCCCCACACACACTCCCCCCGCTCACACTCCCCGCACACACTCCCCACTCACACTCCCCCCACTCACATTCCCCACTCACACTCCCCCACTCACATTCCCCCCACTCACACCCCCGGTCACACTCCCCCCACTCACACTCCCAGCTCACACTCTCCCCACTCACACTCCCAGGTCACACTCTCCCCACTCACACTCCCAGGTCACACGCCCCCACTCACACTCCCCCTGCTCACACTCCCCAAGCTCACACTCCCCCTGCTCACAATCCTCCTGCTCACACTCCCTCCGCTCACACTCCCCCCTCTCACACTCCCCCTGCTCACACTCCCCCCGCACACACTCCCCCCGCTCACACTCCCCCCAGTCACACTCCCAGCTCACATTCCCCCCGCTCACACTCCCCCGTTCACACTCCCTCCACTCACACTCCCAGCTCACACTCCCTCCACTCACACTTCCCCCGTTCACACTTCCCCCCGCTCACACTTCCCCCGCTCACACCCCCACTCACACTCCCCCCACTCACACTCCCCCCACTCACACTCCCAGCTCACACTCCCCCCATTCACACTCCCCCCACTCACACTCCCCCTGCTCACACTCGCCCCCGCTCACACTCCCCCCGCTCACACTCCCCCGCTCACACTCCCCCCACTCACACTCCCCCCGCTTACACTCCCCATTGCACACTCCCCCCACTCACACTCACCCCCCCCCACTCACACTCCCCCCACTCACACTCCCCCACTCACACTCGCCCCCCTACTCACACGCCCCCCCACTCACACTCCCCCCGCTCACACTCCCCCCCGCTCACACTCCCCCCGCTCACACTACCCCCACTCACACTCGCCCTCCCCGCACTCACACTCCCCCCGCTCACACTCCCCCCACTCACACTCGCCCCCCCCCTACTCACACGACCCCCCGCTCACACTCCCCCCACTCACATCCCCCCCGGTCACACTCCCCCGCTCACACTCCCAGGCCCCCACTCACACTCGCCCCACTCACACTCCCAGGCCCCCACTCACACTCCCCCCACTCACACTCCCAGCTCACATTCCCCCCGCTCACACTCCCCCGTTCACACTCCCTCCACTCACACTCCCAGCTCACACTCCCCCCACTCACACTTACCCGCTCACACTACCCCCACTCACACTTGCCCTCCCCGCACTCACACTCCCCCCGCTCACACTCCCCCCACTCACACTCGCCCCCCCCCCTACTCACACGACCCCCCGCTCACACTCCCCCCACTCACATCCCCCCCGGTCACACTCCCCTGCTCACACTCCCAGGCCCCCACTCACACTCGCCCCACTCACACTCCCAGGTCACACTCCCCCCACTCACACTCCCCCTGCTCACACTCCCCCCCCGTTCACACTCCCCCGCTCACACTCCCCCCACTCACACTCCCAGGTCACACTCCCCCCACTCACACTCCCCCTGCTCACACTCCCCCCCCGTTCACACTCCCCCGCTCACACTCCCCCCACTCACACTCCCAGGTCACACTCCCCCCACTCACACTCCCCCTGCTCACACTCCCCCCTGTTCACACTCCCCCGTTCACACTCCCCCCACTCACACTCCCAGGTCACACTCCCCCCACTCACACTCCCCCTGCTCACACTCCCCCCCCGTTCACACTCCCCCGCTCACACTCCCCCCACTCACACTCCCCCCGCTCACACTCCTCCTGCTCATAGTCCCCACTGACACTCCCCGCTCACAGTTCCCCCGCTCACACTCCCCCTGCTCACACTCCCCCCCCCTGCTCACACTTCCCCTGCTCACACTCCCCCCCACTCACACTCCCCACCCCCCGCTCACACTCCTGCTGCTCACACTCCACACTCACAATCCCTGCTCACACCCCCCCCGCTCACACTCCCCCCCCCTGCTCACACTCCCCCCGCTCACACTCCCCCCGCTCACACTCCCCCACTCACACTCCCCCTGCTCACACTCCCCCCCCGTTCACACTCCCCCGCTCACACTCCCCCCACTCACACTCCCCCCGCTCACACTCCTCCTGCTCATAGTCCCCACTGACACTCCCCGCTCACAGTTCCCCCGCTCACACTCCCCCTGCTCACACTCCCCCCCGCTCACACTTCCCCTGCTCACACTCCCCCCACTCACACTCCCCACCCCCCGCTCACACTCCTGCTGCTCACACTCCACACTCACAATTCCTGCTCACACTCCCCCCGCTCACACTCCCCCACTCACACTCCCCCTCCTCACACCCTCACCCCCCCACACAGACTCGTTGCCTGTGCCCAATAAGGCTGGTGGCCGATCGTGGGGGCAGCTACAATGGCGGATTGTAAAATGGCTCGGGGCATCAGGGTATTCTGGGGGGTAAGAAGCCAATCGGGGTGAGGGGAGGCTGAGGCCAGCAGCGGCCCAGGGTTGCAATGTCTCACTGGAAGGAAGTCTTTTTACTTAGCTTCCGGATGGCCCCCCGGTGTGGCTCGTGAGGACCCGAAGAAACTGACGGTAACACACGTTGAAAGCTGAGGTCGCTCGTGTCCATGTCACAAAGCGGCCTGGAGCAGGCGTTCAGCCCCTGGGTTCCCACATCCGACACAACTTAACACCCGGGGAGGAGCCTTAACGAATGTGGGATGTGGCGCAGTTCTACCGCACAATGAGCGCACGCACCGACCCGCCATCTGGGACCATTAGGTACATGGAAAATGAGCACAGTGCGATCTAAATTCTAGGCCATGATGTCTTGATTTACCAGCTCTCACTTGAGGAGGAACATCGGACCGAGGGGAGGCCACTCAGCCGCTCGAGCCTGCTCTGCCATTCAGTCACCCCATGACTGATCCGCACCGCAATTCCATTTACCCACCGTTGCTCCATATCTCTTGATAGCCATACCCAACACAAATCTACCCATCCCAGTCTTTCAATTTCAATTGGTCCCCAGAGGAAATTAGAGGATTGACTGAACAATGTGAGGGTTGCTCACCTCCCTCCTCCCCAACCCCCCACCGCCCCTCCCCCACTCCTCCCCCACCCCTCACCACACCCCCCCACCCCCAACTCTACCCCTCCCCCACTCCCCAACCCTCCCCCCACCCCCACTCCTCCCCCCACCCCACACCACATCCCCCAACCCCAACTCTACCCCTCCCCCCACTCCCCAACCCTCATCCCATCCTTCCCCCACCCCCAACTCTACCCCTCCCCACTCCCCAACCCTCCTCCCATCCCTCCCCCACCCCTCCCCCCACCACTCCCCCTGCCCCCAACTCTACCCCTCCCCCCACTCCCCAACCCTCCCCCCCACCCCTCCTTCTCACCCCTCCCCCTCTCCCCCACCCCACACCACTTCCCCCTACCCCCACCCCCACCTCTCCTCCCCTCCCCCTCATCCCCCACCCCCACTCCTCCCCCCACCCCCCCACCTCCAACCCCTCCTCCCCCACACCCCCACCTCTCCCCCCACCCCTCTCCCTCCCCACCCCTCCTCCCCACCTCCACCTTCTGAAGGGGCAGAATGTTCTGGCTCCTCATGCCAGTTGAGCCCAAGATTAGATACCCGCACCCTGCGACCCAGGGTTACCCGCACCCTCTGAGGGGACTCCAATGTGGGCGAGAAGAAAAAATAAATAATTGCATTTATATAGCACCTTTCATGACCACCGGACGTCTCAAAGCACTTTACAGCCAATGAAGTACTTTTGGAGTGTAGTCACTGTTGTAATGTGGGAAACGCGGCAGCCAATTTGTGCACAGCAAGCTCCCACACACAGCAACGTGATAATGACCAGATAATCTGTTTTAGTGATGTTAATTGATAAATATTGGCCCCGGGACACCGGGGAGAACTCCCCTGCTCTTTTTCGAAATAGTGCCATGGGATCTTTTACGTCCACCTGAGAGATCAAACGGGGCCTCGGTTTAAGGTCTCATCCGAAAGATGACACCTCCGACAGTGCAGCACTCCCTCAGCACTGCACTGGGAGTGTCTGCCTGTATTTTTGTACTCAAGTCCCTGGAGCTTCCAACACCTTCGGGCTCAGAGACGAGGGTGCTATCAAGTCGAAACAGAGACTGCTGCTCTCCTGCTTGTTTTTCCACACTTTGTGGCACATCGGGGGCAGGTGTGGAACCTGCCGCCCGGTTTACAGTCCTGTGGTGGAGATTCCAATACACCATTTCCTCGCTCCAGAGACAAATTGAAAATATCCCCCATTGTTACAGAAGCTCATGAAAGAACTGGAATGGAAACATTGAGCATTAGAAAAAGCAATTAAAAAGGCTGATGGAATGTTGGTCGCTATCTTAAGGGGGCTGGAGTATAAAGCAGGGTCGGTGATGCTTCAGGTATACGGAGCCTTGATTAGGCCCTGCCTGCGGCCCTGCGTTCAGTGCTGGGACCCCCACCTCAAGAAGGACATGTGGCCTTGGAGGGGAGCAGCGCAGGTTCACCAGAACCATATCGGGGTTTAGAGGCTTAAATTATGATGACAGGTTGCATAGTCATGGGCTCATATTCCTCTCGGGTTGATGTGACCGAGATGTTTTAAATGTGAATAGGATTCGCTAGGTTAGATACAGAGAAACTATTTCCTCTGGTGGGGAATCAAAAATGAGGTGATGCAATCTTAGTCAGAGCCGGGCCGTTCAGGGGCGATGTTGGAAAGCACTTCTTCACACAAAGGGCATTGGGAATCTGGAACTCTCTCCCCCAAAGGACTGTGGATGCTGGGGGTCAATTGGAACTTTCAAGAATGAGATCGATAGATATTTGTTGGGTACAAGTATCGAGGAATATGGCGCGAAGGTAGGTAAGTTGATTGAGGTACCGATCAGCCATGATCTGACTGAATGGTGGAAAAGGCCCAGAGGCTGAGCGGCCTGATCCTGTTTGCAGTGATGTGTTATGCAAAACCGTGTCCGTGTCCCCAGTCCCTGTGCTGAAATCTGTCACATATAACTGCATTTGATGGGTCACTGAATCCAGCGGTGAATTCTAATTGATGAATCAATAATAAATTCCTATTGAGGGCAAAAAGAGGTTATTGCATGCATTTAAATGAGCGATGCAATTTCACAGGCTGGGCAGGTTTAGTGAACCGAGTGCTATTCAGCACAATGGCAATCCAGCTCTTAAAGCCAGCATGTCATTTTAATGCAGTAAAATACTTTGAATCTGTTTAAACAATACAGGATGTTTTTATCAGCAATGGTCTAGCTCCCATTTCACTCACTCAGGACATATGACGTTGTGTTTATTGTGTCCCTCGGCCTGTCACTGCAGTTGGTCCCCATTCACTGCCTTTGTTGAATACGCGGTGACAACTCGTGCTGTTTATCCCCGGGTGGTTTCCCGATACAATGAATTACCTGCAGACAAAAGAGGTAGCAGTCGCTGACTTACTCTCAGACTTCATGGAATCTCAGAAATTTACAGCACGGAAGGAGACCATTCGGCCCATCGTGTCTGCACCAGCCGAACAAGAGCTATCCAGCCTAATCCCACTTTCCAGCTCTCGGTCCATAGCCCTGTAGATTACGGCACTTTAAGTGCACATCCGAGTATTTTATAAATGCGGTGAGGGTTTCTGCCTCTACCACCCTTTCAGGCAGTGAGTTCCAGACCCACACCACCCTCTGGGTGAAGACATTTCCCCTCAAGTCTCCTCTATACCTCCCCCCAATTACTTTAAATCTATGCCCCCTGGTTGTTGACCCCTCTGCTAAGGGAAATAGGTCTATTCCTATCCACTCTATCTGGGCCCATCATAATTTTTCATACCTCAATTAAATCTTCCCTCAGCCTCCTCTGTTCCAGCCTATCCAATCTTTCCTCATAGCTAAAATTGTCCAGTCCAGGCAACATCCTCGCAAATCTTCTCTGTACCTTCTCCAGTGCAATCACATATTTCCTGTAATATGGTGACCAGAATTGCACGCAGTACTCTAGCTGTGGCATAACTAGTGTTTCATACAATTCAAGCAAAACCTCCCTGCTCTTGTATTCCATGCCTCAGCTAATAAAGGCAAGTATTCCGTATACCTCCTTAACCACCTTATCGACCTGTCTTGTTACCTTCAGGGATCTGTGTTCCTCTACACTTCTCAGTGTCCTACCGTTCCGACGATTTCGAGGGACTGCCTATGATGATGATGACCATTTATTGTGTATTCCTTTGCCTTGTTAGCCCTTCCCAAATGCATTACCTCACACTTCACAGGATTGAATTCCATTTGCCATGTTTCTGCCCACCTGACCAGTTCATTGATATCTTGCTGCAGTCTACAGCTTTCTGCTTCATTATCAAACACACAACCAATTTTTGTATCTTCTGCAAACTTCTTAATCATACCCCTGACATTGATATATACCACAAAAAGCAAGGAACCTACTAGTGAGCCCTGTGGCACCCCACTGGTTGCAGCCTTCCAGTCACAAAAACACCATCAACCATTACCCTTTGCTTCCTGCCTCTGAGCCAATTTTGGATCCAACTTGCCACTTTGACCTGGATCCCATGGGCTTGTAATTTTCTGACCAGGCTGCCATGTCGGACCTTATCAAAAGCTTTGCTAAAATCCATATACACTACATCATACACACTGCCCTCATTGATCCTCCTTGTTAGCTCCTCAAAAAATTCAATCAAGTTAATCAAACACGACCTTCCCTTAACAAATCCATGCTGACCGTCCTTGATTAATCTGTGTCTTTCTAAATGACAATTAATCCTGTCCCTCAGGACTTTTCCCCAAAATGATGCCCAACACTGAGGTAGCACTGATCTAAGGCTGACAGCTGTGCCGATCTGTATTATCCTGGCCCCAGTTATAAATCAGCCTATACCATTAAAAGTCCTGTATCTCGCACCATCTGTAGGGGTAACACCTCAAAAGTGGCACATAGCTCAAAAACCACACAATCAAATCGAAGCTTGACAGTATGAACAAAGGAATGGTAGCATCAAGTGTCTGTGAGAAATGAGAAATCACCAGAAAACCGAACAACCAAATCGCTCCATTTCTTTCAAAGCTACCAATCACAAACCAGCAGACACCACAAAGCCAACCAATTAGATTGCGTAATACTGTTGTCAGACCAAATCAGTGATGAAGTCAAAAATAACATTTAGAACATAAAAACTACACTGCTCAGGAAGAAAATCACCTAACTGACGCGACAACAACTTGGATTTCTATAGCGCCTTTAATGTGGTAAAATGTCCAAAGGTGCTTCACAGGAGTGCAATCAGACAATAATTGACGGAGATATTCGGACAAGACCTTGGTCAAAGAAGTATGGAGCGTCTTAAGGGAGGAGAGAAAGGTGGAGAAGTGGAGAAGTGGAAAGGTTTAGGGAGGGAATTCCAGAGCCTAGGGCCCAGTGTGGGGCGAAGGAAGTGAGCGATGTACAAGAGGAACGCAGACTTAGAATCATTAATTCTAACAGCACAGAAGGAGGCCATTCAGCCCATGGTGCCCATGCTGGCTCTCTGCAAGAGCTGTCCAATTTAGTCCCACACCCCAGCTTTTTCCCCATAACGCTGAAAATAAGTCCCCTTCAAGCCCACGTCAAATTGCCTTTTGAAAGTTCCTCTGGAACCTAATTCCATCACCCTTTCAGGCAATGCGTTCCAGATATTAACAAACCTCTGTGTGAAGAAATTTCTCCTCATTTTCCCTCCAATTCTTTTGCCAATTATTTTAAATCGATGACCTCTGGTTGCCAACCCATTGCCAGAGTAAATAGTTCTCTTTATTTGCTCCATTGAAACCCTAATAATTTTTGAGCACCTCTACTAGGTCCACCCCTTAACCTTCTTTGCTCTAAGGAGAACAACCCCAGCTTCTCCAATCCCTCCACATAACTGAACATCCTCATCCCCGGTTCCATCCTGGTAAACCTCCTCTGTACCCTCTCCAAGGACGAATGTGTGATGCTGAGAATTGTACACAACAGTTCAGCTGGGGCGTAACCAGCGATTGGTAACGGTTTAGCCTGACTTCCCTGTTTTTGTACTCAATGCCCCTATTTACAACTTGAACTATCCCGTACACTTTCTTAACCGCCTCAGCAGCTTTCCCTGCTCCTCAAACACTTGTGAATATGCATCCCAGGTCCCTCTGCCTCTTCATGTTCTTCCTCCCAAAATGCAGCACTTCATAGTCATCCACATTAAATTTCTCAGAGAGTCGTAGGGCTGATGGAGGTTAGAGAGAAAGGGTGGGGTGGGGGGAGGCCATGGAGGGATTTGAACACAATGAAGAAAATTTTAGAAACCCATAGAATTGGTAATTTAATGTTAGAATTTTGGTGAGAAAGAGGCCTAATTTTTATGCCTGTGGCCTGAGACTTGAGTTGGAAATTTCATCTGAGATTTAAGAACATAAGAACATAAGAAATAGGAGCAGGAGTCGGCCATTTGGCCCCTCGAGCCTGCTCCGCCATTCAATAAGATCATGGCTAATCTGATCATGGACTCAGCTCCATTTCCCTGCCCACTCCCCATAACCCTTCACCCCCTTATCATTCAAAGATCTGTCTATCTCCACCTTAAATATACTCAATGACCCAGCCTCCACAGCTCTCTGGGGCAGAGAATTCCACAGATTTACAACCCTCTGAGAGAAGAAATTTCTCCTCATCTCAGTTTTAAATGGGAGGCCCCTTATTCTGAGGCTATGTCCCCTAGTTTTAGTTTCCCCTATGAGTGGAAATATCCTCTCTGCATCCACCTAGTTGAGCCCCAGATCCCTCTGTACTGCAGCACTCTGCAATTTTTCTCCATTTAAATTAGAATTTGCTTTTCTATTTTTTTATGCCAAAGTGGATAACCTCATATTTTAACACATTATGCTCCATCTGCAAAATGTTTGTCCACTCATTTAGCTTGACTATATCCCTTTGCAGATTTTTTGTTTCTTCCTCACAATTTGCTTTCCCACCCATCTACATTGCACTCAGTCCCTTCATCCAAGTCATAGAAACATAGAAACATAGAAAATAGGTGCAGGAGTAGGCCATTCGGCCCTTCTAGCCTGCACCACCATTCAATGAGTTCATGGCTGAACATTCAACTTCAGTACCCCCTTCCTGCTTTCTCGCCATACCCCTTGATCCCCCTAGTAGTAAGGAGTTCATCTAATTCCCTTTTGAATATATTTAGTGAATTGGCCTCAACAACTTTCTGTGGTAGAGAATTCCACAGGTTCACCACTCTCTGGGTGAAGAAGTTTCTCTTCATCTCGGTCCTAAATGGCTTACCCCTTATCCTTAGACTGTGACCCCTGGTTATGGACTTCCCCAACATTGGGAACATTCTTCCTGCATCTAACCTGTCTAAACGCGTCAGAATTTTAAATGTTTCTATGAGGTCCCCTCTCATTCTTCTGAACTCCAGTGAATACAAGCCCAGTTGATCCAGTCTTTCTTGATATGTCAGTTCTGCCATCCTGGGAATCAGTCTGGTGAACCTTCGCTGCACTCCCTCAATAGCAAGAATGTCCTTCCTCAAGTTAGGAGACCAAAACTGTACACAATACTCCAGGTGTGGCCTCACCAAGGTCCAGTACAACTGTAGCAACACCTCCCTGCCCCTGTACTCAAATCCCCTCGCTATGAAGGCCAACATGCCATTTGCTTTCTTAACTGCCTGATGTACCTGCATGCTAACCTTCAATGACTGATGTACCATTACACCCAGGTCTCGTTGCACCTCCCCTTTTCCTAAGCTGTCACCATTCAGATAATAGTCTGTCTCTCTGTTTTTACCACCAAAGTGGATAACCTCACATTTATCCACATTATACTTCATCTGCAATGCATTTGCCCACTCACCTAAGCTATCCAAGTCACTCTGCAGCCTCATAGCATCCTCCTCGCAGCTCACACTGCCACCCAACTTAGTGTCATCTGCAAATTTGGAGATACTACATTTAATCCCCTCGTCTAAATCATTAATGTACAATGTAAACAGCTGGGGCTCCAGCACAGAACCTTGCGGTACCCCACTAGTCACTGCCTGCCATTCTGAAAAATACCCATTTACTCCTACTCTTTGCTTCCTGTCTGACAACCAGTTCTCAATCCACGTCAGCACACTACCCCCAATCCCATATGCTTTAACTTTGCACATTAATCTCTTGTGTGGGACCTTATCGAAAGCCTTCTGAAAGTCCAAATATACCACATCAACTGGTTCTCCTTGTCCACTCTACTGGAAACATCCTCAAAAAATTCCAGAAGATTTGTCAAGCATCATTTCCCTTTCACAAATCCATGCTGACTTGGACCTATCATGTCACCTCTTTCCAAATGCGCTGTTATGACATCCTTAATAATTGATTCCATCATTTTACCCACTACTGAGGTCAGGCTGACCGGTCTATAATTCCCTGTTTTCTCTCTCCCTCCTTTTTTAAAAAGTGGGGTTACATTGGCTACCCTCCACTCCATAGGAACTGATCCAGAGTCAATGGAATGTTGGAAAATGACTGTCAATGCATCCCCAAGGCCACCTCCTTAAGTACTCTGGGATGCAGTCCATCAGGCCCTGGGGATTTATTGGCCTTCAATCCCATCAATTTCCCCAACACAATTTCCCGACTAATAAAGATTTCCCTCAGTTCCTCCTCCTTTCTAGACCCTCTGACCCCTTTTATATCCGGAAGGTTGTTTGTGTCCTCCTTAGTGAATACCGAACCAAAGTACTTGTTCAATTGGTCTGCCATTTCTTTGTTCCCCGTTATGACTTCCCCTGATTCTGATTGCAGGGGACCTACGTTTGTCTTTACTAACCTTTTTCTCCTTACATACCTATAGAAACTTTTGCAATCCGTCTTAATGTTCCCTGCAAGCTTCTTCTCGTACTCCATTTTCCCTGCCCTAATCAAACCCTTTGTCCTCCTCTGCTGAGTTCTAAATTTCTCCCAGTCCCTGGGTTCGCTGCTATTTCTGGCCAATTTGTATGCCACTTCCTTGGCTTTAATACCATCCCTGATTTCCCTTGATAGCCACGGTTGAGCCACCTTCCCTTTTTTATTTTTACGACAGACAGGAATGTACAATTGTTGTAGTTCATCCATGCGGTCTCTAAATGTCTGCCATTGCCCATCCACAGTCAACCCCTTAAGTATCATTCGCCAATCTATCCTAGCCAATTCACGCCTCATACCTTCAAAGTTACCCTTCTTTACATTCTGGACCATGGTCTCGAATTAACTGTTTCATTCTCGATCCTAATGCAGAATTCCACCATATTATGGTCACTCTCCCCCAAGGGGCCTCGCACAACGAGATTGCTAATTAATCCTCTCTCATTACACAACACCCAGTCTAAGATGGCCTCCCCCCTAGTTGGTTCCTCGACATATTGGTCTAGAAAACCATCCCTTATGCACTCCAGGAAATCCTCCTTCACCGTATTGCTTCCAGTTTGGCTAGCCCAATCTATGTGCATATTTAAGTCACCCATTATAACTGCTGCACCTTTATTGCATGCACCCCTAATTTCCTGTTTGATGCCCTCCCCAACATCACTACTACTGTTTGGAGGTCTGTACACAACTCCCACTAACGTTTTTTGC
Source organism: Pristiophorus japonicus (assembly GCF_044704955.1). Classification (NCBI taxonomy): domain Eukaryota; kingdom Metazoa; phylum Chordata; class Chondrichthyes; family Pristiophoridae; genus Pristiophorus; species Pristiophorus japonicus. Next base: position 59,351,731 of record NC_091994.1, on the reverse strand, counting down.
CCTGAATATAGATTGTAAATAGTTGAGGTCCCAGCACTGATCCCTGTGGCACCCCACTAGTTACTGTTTGCCAACCGGAAAATGATCCATTTATCCTGACTCTCTGTTTTCTGTTAGTTAGCCAATCCTCTATCCATGCTAATATATTACCCCCAACCCGGTAAAACTTTTATCTTGTGCAGTAACCTTTTATGTGGCACCTTATTGAATGCCTTCTGGAAATCTAAATACACCACATCCACTGACCCCTTATCCACCCTGCTCATTACATCCTCAAAAAACTCAGTAAGTTTGTCAAACATGATTTCTCTTTCATAAAACCATGCTGACTCTGCTTGATTGAATCATGCTTTTCCAAATGTCCCGCTACTGCTTCCTTAATAATGGACTCCAGCATTTTCCCAACCACAGAGGTTAGGCTAACTGGTCTATAGTTTTGCTTTTTGTCTGCCTCCTTTTTTAAATAGTGGCATTATATTTGCGGTTTTCCAGTCCGATGGGACCTCTCCAGAATCCAAGGAATTTTGGTAGATTAAAACCAATGCATCCACGATCTCTGTAGCCACTTCTTTTAAGATCCGAGGATGTAAGCCATTAGGTCCTGGGGACTTGTCCGCCTTTAGTCCCATTATTTTACTGAGTACTACTTCATTAGTAATTGTATTAAGTTCCTCCCTCCTTTTAGCTGCTTGATTATCCACTATTGGGATGTTTTTAGTGTCTTCTACTGTGAAGACCGATATAAAATATTTGTTCAAGGTCTCTGCCATTTCCCTGTTCTCCATTATTAATTCCCCAGTCTCATCCTCCAGGGAAGAAACATTTACTTTAGCCACTCTTTTCCTTTCTATGTACCTGTAGAAACTTACTATCTGTTTTTATATTTCGTGCTAGTTTATTTACATAATCTATCTTCCCTCTCTTTATCATTTTTTTAGTTGTTCTTTGCTGGCTTTTAAAAATTTCCCAATCCTCTGGCCTCCCACCAGTCTTGGCCACATTGTATGCCTTTGTTTTTAATTTGATACCATCCCTTATTTCCTTAGTTAGCCATGGATGGTTATCCCTTCTCTTTTAATCTTTCCTTCTCATTGGGATATATTTCCAGCTAGAGTAGACAAATTCCGTATGTGAGAGAGATACAACATGGAAGTTGTAGATTTCAGCTGGCTCCTGCGGGACTCTTTCACCCAGTGCTGCTCCTCTGGGACTGCAGTGCCCAGTGCTGGCTCCTCTGGGAGGGCAGTGCCCAGCGCTGGCTCCTCTGAGAGGGCAGTGCCCAGTGCTGGCTCCTCTGGGAGGGCAGTGCCCAGTGCTGGGTCCTCTGGGAGGGCAGTGCCCAGTGCTGGCTCCTCTGGGAGGGCAGGGCCCAGTGCTGGCTCCTCTGGGAGGGCAGGGCCCAGTGCTGGGTCCTCTGGGACTGCCGTGCCCAGTGCTGGGTCCTCTGGGACTGCCGTGCCCAGTGCTGGGTCCTCTGGGGCTGCAGTGCCCAGTGCTGGGTCCTCTGAGACTACTGTGCCCAGTGCTGGGTTCTCTGGGAGGGCAGTGCACAGTGCTGGGTCCTCTGGGAGGGCAGTGCACAGTGCTGGGTCCTCTGGGACTGCAGTGTCCAGCGCTGGGTCCTCTGGGACTGCTGTGCCCAGTGCTGCTCCTCTGGGACTGCAGTGCCCCATGCTGGGTCCTCTGCGAGGGCAGTGCCCAGTAATGGGTCCTCTGGGAGGGCAATTCCCAGTGCTGGGTCCTCTGGGATGGCAATGTCTAGTGCTGGGTCATGTGTCGAAATCTTGACTCTCAATATATGACTCCAACACAATCAGTAGATGTTCCTTTAATTTTTACTTGCAGCAAGGAAGAGCCTCACTCAGTCAAAGGCTAAGCGACGACTCCCAAAATGATACAGTTTCACAAAGTATTTATACAGTAAAACAAGTTATGGTTCCATCCTGTTATTGGTTCTGCCTTTGCAGTCAGCGAAAACAGATAAAGAGTTAATGATTACCACATCCTTGTCTTTGCATTTTTCTCAAATGTCTCTTTTGTGAATGATTTTGGTGGGCCAGACAGCAATGACTCGATTAGGGTGTGATAATGTGCTATTACCGACTTTTCATTGTTTTAGGATTGTCCAGTTTACTGGCCAGTTATTTGGGCCCATGATTTCCATAGTGGTTGATTGGGTACTTGGTTTCTTGCATATTATGGATGAGTTCTGTACAAGAGATAATGGCTGGTAATTTGAGTGTCTCTTCGGGGGGTGAATTGATAATACAGGGGAACACAATGGGAGGTACTTATCTCAGCAAGGCAGTCTTAATGTTGTCTGGTGGCTATTAATCAGCTATCAGCAGTTTCAGTCAGGGTTAGCATGTTTATGCAAACAGACTGTCTGTTGCAGAAGTTTCTAGAAGGGCCTGAACTCCATTCTGTTTTATGGCAAAAAGGGTACAAAAAACAGTGTAATGCAACTTAAAAAAAATACATTTCCACATCTGCGAGGGCAGTGCCCAGTGCTGGGTCCTCTGGGAGGGCAGTGCCCAGTGCTGGGTCCTCTGGGAGGGCAGTGCCCAGTGCTGGGTCCTCTGGGAGGGCAGTGCCCAGTGCTGGGTCCTCTGGGAGGGCAGTGCCCAGTGCTGGGTCCTCTGGGAGGGCAGTGCCCAGTGCTGGGTCCTCTGCGAGGGCAGTGCCTAGCGTTTACCATGCCAACATTATCAACCATCCAGAAAACTTACAAACATCTGTGAGGTGTAACAATGGGGAATAGAAATGAAAAATAATAACTCTCAGCTGGTGCGATTTAGAATAATTTTGTTTTGTGTTACTGATCAAAGCAGAAGAAAGATTTGCATTTCTATAGCGCCTTTCACAACCTTAGGATGTCCCAAAGTGCTTCACAGCCAATGAATTACTTTGTGAACTGTAGGCACTGTTGTAATGGCTGCCAATTTAGGGCACAATATAATCCCACAATCAGCAATGAGATAAATGATAAGACAATGTGTTTTTTAGTGATGTTGGTTGAGAGATAAATATTGGGCAGTACGCCCCTGCTCTTCTTTGAATAGTGACATGACATCTTTTACGTCCTCCTGAGGAGGCAGGCGGATCATCGCTTTAACATCTCATGCAAGGAACAAACTGTCCTCCAATTTAATTTGCATAAATGCCTCCTTATCCCCTAAGAGAGGCGTACAAAACTATCTATCCATCCCACCTCTCTGTCACTGCATTCCTGCTAATCGCTATCTTCAACACACCCTCGTCCACCGGTAACCGCCAAGGCCCAATGTACAGGAACTGTCTTGTGTCCTGCAGCGTGCTGAGCATCTCAATCTATACTTACCCCTCCTTCGAATCTTTAACCCTGAGCCGATTCTGCTTGAATGATTAGGATGCACACTTTCTCTCCCAGCTGATTATCTGTGATAAACCAGCAAAGAAATTGTCCGCTCTTGGGAAGGAGTATGTTGTAGAGTATCAGTGAACCAGTCAATACATCTAAATTGTGCCTTCAACATCTCAGAGGTACAATTAGTGACATTACATGCTGACTGCAATGCTTTGTGTATGTCTAACTTGTGCAGAATTGAGAAGATTCAGTAAAGGAGTCGCCAACCATGACATTAGGTCACAACCGCTGTGGCCAGAGAGCCAACGCTGAAGTCTATCATCTGTTTCAAATTTAATTGAAAGGGATTAACAACGTAGCAGTAGGTAATTATTTCATTTTCATTCTTGCGGCAGGGGTATTGCTGGCAAGGCAGCATTCATTGCACATCACGAATTGCCCTTGAGAAGGTGAAGTGCTGCAGTCGTGTGGTGAACGTACTCCCATCATCATCGGCAGTCCCTCGAAATCTGGGAAGACTTGCTTCCACTCTAAAAGTGAGTTCTCAGGTGACTGAACCGTCCAATATGGGAATTACAGTCTCTGTCACAGGTGGAACAGACAGTCATTGAGGGAAAGGGTGGGTGGGAGTCTGGTTTGCCGCACACTCCTTCCGCTGCCTGCGCTTGATTTCTGCATGCTCTCGGCGACGATACTTGAGGAGCTCAGCGCTCTCCCAGATGCTCTTCCTCCACTTAGGGCGGTCTTGGGTCAGGGACTCTCAGGTGTCGGTGGGGATGTTGCATTTTATCAGGGAGGCTTTGAGAGTGTCCTTGAAATGTTTCCTCTGCCCAACTTGGACTTGTTTGCCGTGTAGGAGTTCCGAGTAGAGGGCTTGCTTTGGGAGTCTCGTGTCAGGCATGAGGACAATGTGGCCCATCCAATGGAGCTGATCGAGTGTGGTCAGTGCTACGATGCTGGGGATGTTGGCCTGGTCGAGGACGCTAATGTTGGTGCATCTGTCCTCCCAGGAGATTTGCAGGTTCTCGCAGAGACATCGTTGGTGATATTTCTCCAGCGACTTGAGGTGTCTACTGTACATGGTCCATGTCTCTGAGCCATACAGGAGGGTGGGTATTACTACAGCCCTCCTATAGACCATGAGCTTGGTGGTAGATTTGAGGGCCTGTTCTTCAAACACTCTTTTCCTCAGGCGGCCGAATGCTGCACTGGTGCACTGGAGGCGGTGTTGAATCTCATCATCAATGTCTGCTCTTGTTGATAAGAGGCTCCCGAAGTATGGGAAATGGTCCACGTTGTCCAGGGCCGCGCCGTGTATCTTGATGACTGGGGGACAGTGCTGTGTGGCGAGGACAGGCTGGTGGAGGACCTTTATCTCACAGATTTTTAGCGTAAGGCCCATGCTTTCATACACCTGAGTAAATACATCGACTATGTCCTGGAGTTCAGCCTCTGAATGTGCGCAGATGCAGGCATTGTTTGCGTACTGTAGCTCGATGACAGAGGTTGGGATGTTCTTGGACCTGGCCTGGAGATGGCGCAGGTTGAACAGGTTCCCACTAGTTCTACAGTTTAGTTCCACTCCAGCGGGGAGCTTGTTGACTGTGAGGTAGAGCATGGCAGCGAGGAAGATTGAGAAGAGGGTTGGGGCGATGAAGCAGCTCTGTTTGATCCCGGTCCGGACGTGGATTGGGTCTGTGATGGATCCGTTGGTCAGGATCACGGCCTGCATGTCGTTGTGGAGCAGGCGGAGGATGGTGACGAACTTTTGGGGGCACCCGAAGTGGAGGAGGACGCTCCATAGACCCTCCATCACCTCATTGAATAGTGGAACAGGCTCGAGGGGCTCAATGGCCTCCTCCTGTTCATATATTCCTTTGTAGGTGGGGGAGCGGAGTTTCGAACGGGAAACGCAGAGGTCCAGGTTTCTGCACAGGCTGCGGAGTTAACGCCACGGGGCGGGACTTTTCTTTAACAGGATCCACGCCCGGATTGCGCCTGATTGACAGGCTTGGCTTCCAGTAGGCCAGGGAGCGGTCCTATTGTCTGGGCAAGTTGCAATGGCTGTAACCATGGACAATCATGGACAGTAACAATACCTGGGCACTCACAGTGTTAGGATTAAATACAACACACTGACAGACTTTGATAAAGGAGGCAGAACTAACCGTTCACATGGCGGGGGGCAGCAGCACCACATTGGAGGGGCATATTCACCGCAGTGCCCCTGGAACACCCCCAGACACGCCCCAAATTGCAGTCAGAACATAGCGGGGTGGGGCAGGACATGGCGGGGTGGGGGGGGTGGGTGAGGCAGAACGTGGGGGGGTGGGTGGGGCAGAATGTGAGGGGGTGGGTGGGGCAGAACGTGGGGGGGTGGGGCAGTTGGGGCAGAAGAGACTGCATTTCCCCAATGGGGCGGAACCATGGCCGATGCAGCTCCACTATAGATTCCGGGCCTTTTGTCCTTATGCCCTGAGGAGCTGAATGTGTGAACATGCAGGGAGCCTCCCCTTCCTCCCACACGTGTTCCGCACATTAATAGGTCGCTACAATTTCTTCAAAACGCTTTGTAATGGTTTATGCTAATCAGACGGCTAAATCTTGCTACTCATGCATGGCCTTGAACCATATTGAGACGCCTTTCCCCTGAGAGGCTATTAGTCAGCCTCCCATGCAAATCTCTCTTCCTACCCAAGCCACGGAGCTGCATGGACCAAGCAGCAGTCAATCCATGCCAGTGCTGTGTCCGGATCAGAATTAGGATGTTGCCAGTCACAGGTGAGGACTGGAGAATTGATTCTATTTTGCAGGAAATGTCCGCAGCCTCCCCAAGAAAATATAATTGCTTTTTTGTACCACAGCCCGGCTACAAACAGTACTGATTCCTGCAGCCCAGGTACAGGCCATCCTCCAGTCCCAGGGTCCATGTTAACCTCATCTTGCCATGTCAGCACTGCAGTAACACCGGTGTGTTGTTGTAAACCAGAAGTGGGGCGTGTTGGAGAAAAGCTACAAGCTCAACATAATTGTTCAGATTTAGTGGGGGGGGGGGAGCGGGGGGAATATTAACCCCCAGGGTGGGTGGGAGAGGAGGTTAAAAAGTCCAAAGTCTGAATCCCGCCCACAACCCGCCTATTTCCGGTTCTGTATGTTAACAGGGCTGCGTGCCTCACTGTAGGGTGTCCGTTTCCCACTTTACTTTGATTGATAAACCTCAGGAATTACGGGAAAGACTCCACGTAAAGCAAAGTTTAGGCTTAAACCCAACTGTTAGTTTATTGTACAAAAACCAACTAAAATTACAGAACAAGACTTTTTAGAGAATTGACCGAAGACATCCAATCACCCATCCAGCCAATTGCTGCTGATGTTGATTGTACGCTCGTGGTCGTTGCCCCTTGACCGGTTGTTCCTCTCTGATGTTCCCTCCTTCTCATCCTGCTTGTCGACGTAGTCTTCTTTCTTGGTCTCCTTGATCTTCTGGTGTTTCTCGGGTGTGTTCTCTGAGCTGTTGTTTCCGGCCCTTATCTATAAACCCATTTTATGAATACATCTCCTGCTGGGCTATCTTCCGTTAATGCATCTGGATCGGTCTCGATGTCTATGATGATCTGTCTGAATGGCTGTGGTGGTGGGTCTGGATTTGTTTGGATAGCCACAATTTGCACACAGAGTCAACAGGGCAAAAGACAGCTCGTTATCTTTAGTGCCCCATTATGCAAAAATGCATGCCTTGTGGGATCCTTTGTTGTCCTGGTTTTTCGTAGACTTGTAGTCTCCCTCGGGAACTGTTCTTCCCTCTGGCCAATCAATCCAGGGGCTCCTCTGCCATTTATGTATCAAACCCTTTGTCTTGATGTTTGACCGGGTCTCGCTCCTGACCGCAGAGATTGCATCAATCAGTGACGAGACACCACCTGCCCCAGGCAGCCGCTCTTTCTGCTGCCCAACAGACCCAAAGGTTTCTTTAAACTCTTTTTAGTTTGTGGCTTCTTCCTGTGCCTTTTGTGAAAATGTGTAAACCTTACATCACCTTAACCACAGTTTCACTTTTATGGCTGTGGTTCGGCTTTCCCGGAGATGGGGGGAAGTTCACTGGAGGGAAGTGAGAACAGCTGGACCCAGCCTTTCCAGCGCTGCCAGTGGGCCAGAAGTGTTCCCTCCACCCCGGGCCTTCCAAGCAAAACCGGCTTCCCTCCCCGTGATCGGCAGCCCATCCCGGTGACCCACCTCCTCCTCCGGTCTTCTCCCCGCCCCCACCAATGTTCCTCCGTCACCCCCCAATCTCCCCTTCTCTCCTCACTGCTCCCCGACTGTGGCCTGCTGCCGCAGGTTGTCCCACCCAACAGCCCCTCACTCTGCCCTCTCTAAATAATTTGTTCCTGGGATGTGGGCGTCGCTGGGCAAGGCCGGCGTTTATTGGCCTGAGAAGGTGGGGCTGAGCTATCTTCTTGACACCTGAGTGTCTTGCTGGGCCAGTTCAGGGGCAGTTAAGAGTCAACCACGTTGCTGTGGGTCAGGAGCCATGGGTAAGGATGGCAGGATTCCTCCCTAATTGACATCAGTGAACCAGATGGGATTTTACAACAATCTGGTAGTTTCAGGGTCACCACTACTGACACTGGCTTTGTATTCCAGATTTATTTAATTATCTGAATTTAAATTCCCCAGCTGCCGTGGTGGGATTTGAATTCATGTCTCTGGATTAACATAAGAACATCAGAAATAGGAGCAGGAGTAGGCCATAGGGCCCCTTGAGCCTGCTCCGTCATTCAATAAGATCATGGCTGACCTGATCATGGACTTGTCCACTTCCCCGCCCGCTCCCCATAACCCCTTATTCCCTTATCATTTAAGAAACTGTCTATCTCTGTCTTAGAGGGAGAGGGAGAGGGAGGGGGAGGAGGAGGTGGGAAGGGGAGGGGGAGAGTCGGGGGAGGGGGAGAGGGAGGGGAGGGGGAGAGGGAGGGGAGGAGGGAGGAGGAGGGGGAGAGGGAGGGGAGGGGGAAAGGGAGGGGGAGTGGGAGAGGGAGGGGGAGGAGGAGGTGGGAAGGGGAAGGGGAGAGTCGGGGGAGGGGGAGAGGGAGGGGGAGAGGGAGAGGGAGGGGGAGGAGGAGGTGGGAAGGGGAGGGGGAAGGGGCAAGGGAGGGGGAGGGGGGAACTCTCCAGCCTTCAATGAGCACAGTCACTCCTCATAGGATGTGTTGTTTCCATGGCAATCTAACATTGCAGGGACTTGCCTGCCCCCAAACCCACAATACAATCATCACCGGAGTTTAGTCTAGAGAACATAAGAATTAGGAGCAGGAGTAGGCCCTACGGCCCCTCGAGCCTGCTCCGCCATTCAATAAGATCATGGCTGATCATTGACCTCAACTCCACTTTCCCGCCCGATCTCCATATCCCTTGATTCCCTTAGAATCCAAAAATCTTTCTTTATCTTTTTGTTCTTTGGCAGTCCCTCAAATCGAGGATGACTTGCTTCCACGCCAAAAAGGGATGAGTTCACTGGTGTTTCAATGAAGGACCTGATATTCCAGGTCCCGAACTACATGTTGAAGGGTGGAAGATGGCAGTGCGTGGATTTTTTTAACGTGGAGCGAGGTCTTGGTCCAGTGGCAAGGGTTAACCAAGACGACTGGAGACCAGCCCTGCTGCATGGGCCTAGCGCGCACACATATCGCAGTGTGGGCTGGCCCGTGGCCCGTGCTGCCCCTCGGTCACGTCGCTCTACAATCTCTCGCCGCTCCCTCGCCCACCTCGCCGCTCCTGCTGTACCTGCCCACGCTCCAATCACCGACTTGGGTTATGGTGATGTCCAATCCAGTCACCCTCCCAGACCAGCTCCGCTGCACCCTGTAGTGCTATGCTGGCACACTGTTCATGGCCGCTGCTCGTCACTCCTTTTATGGCCCTGACCTGCCGCAGATGTTCGCATGCTGGTCAGCGCCGCCACGCTACTCCGAAATCTATCAATCTCAGCCTTTAATATATTCAGAGACTCAGTTCAGAGACTCAGCATCCACAGCCCTCTAGGGCAGAGAATTCCAAAGATCCATGACCCTCCGAGTGAAGAAATTCCTCCTCATCTCAGTCCTAGATGGTCGACTCCTTATCCTGAGTCTGTGACCCCTGGTTCTAGACTCTCCAGCCCGGGGGAAACAACCTCTCAGCATCTACCCTGACAATCCCCTTGAGATTCGTGTCTGTTTCAATGAGATCACCTCTCATTCTTCTAAACTCCAGAGAGTATCGGCCCATTTTACACAATCTCTCATCTTGTGATCTGAGTAAAAGAACAATTCCTCCTCGGGAATGAGAAAGAAAGACTTGGAATTTATATAGCGCCTTTCACGGCCACCTCAAAGCGCTTCACAGCCAATGAAGTCCTTTTGGAGTGTAGTCACTGTTGTAATGTAGGAAACGTGGCAACCAACTTGTGCACAGCAAGCTCCCACAAACAGCAATGTGGTATTGACCAGATAATCTGTTTTCGTGATGTTGATTGAGGGATAACTATTGGCCCCAGGACACTGGGTATAACTCCCTTGCTCTTCTTCGAAATAGTGCCATGGGATCTTTCACGTCCACCTGAGAGAGCAGACAGGGCCTCGGCTTAGAAACAGTGAAATTTACAGCGCAAAAGGAGGCCATTTCGGCCCATCGTGTCCGCGCCGGCCGACAAAGAGCCGCACGGCCCTCGGTCAGCAGCCCTAAAGGTTACATATAAACCAATGAACAATGACGGAAAGGCAAAGAGCACCCAGCCCAACCAATCCTCCCCACACAACTGCGGCACCCCTTATACTGAAACATTCTACACTCCACCCCAACCGGAGCCATGTGATCTCCTGGGAGAGGCAAAAACCAGATAAAAACCCAGGCCAATTTAGGGAGAAAAAATCTGGGAAAATTCCTCTCCGATCCATCCAGGCGATCGACACTAGTCCAGGAGATCACCCTGGCCATATTCGATTCCCTGTAGTACTTACCATTGTATCTGCGCTGTCCAACAAAAGGTCATCCAGTCTAATCCAAATTACCAGCTCCAGGTCCGCAACCCTGCAGGTTATTGCACTTTAAGTGCCCATCCAATCATCTCTTAAAAGTGATGAGGGTTTCTGCATCCACCACTCTTCCAAGCAGTGAGTTCCAGATCTCCACAACCCTCTGCGTAAAGAAGCCCCCCCCCTCAAATCCCCTCTAAACCTTCCACAACCACCTTAAAAATATGTCCCCTCGTAATAGACCCCTCCACCAATGGAAATAGACCCTTACTATCCACTATGTCCAGGCCCCTCAATATTTTGTACACCTCGATGAGTTCTCCTCTCAACCTCCTGTGTTCCAATGAGAACAAACCCAGCCTATCCAATCTGTCCTCATAACTAAGCATCCTAGTAAATCTCCTCTGAACCCTCTCTAGTGCTATCATGTCCTTCCTATAATACAGCGACCAGAACTGCATGCAGTACTCCAGCTGTGGCCTAACCAAAGTATTATACAATTTAAGCATAACCTCCCTGCTCTTATATTCTATGCCACGCCAATAAAGGCAAGCATTCCGTATGCCTTCTTAACCACTTTATCCACCTGGCCTGCTACTTTCAAGGATGTATGGACAAGCACTCCAAGGTCCCTTTGTTCATCTACATTATTAAGTGGCCTACCGCTTAATGTGTATACCCTTTCCTTATTAGCCCTCCCAAAGTGCATCACCTCACACTTCTCTGAATTAAATTCCATTTGCCACTGCTCTTCCCACCTGACCAGTAGATTGATATCCTCCTGCAGCCCATGACTTTCCTCTTCATTATCAACCACACAGCCAATTTTAGTGTTGTTTGTAAACTTCTTAATCATACTCCCTATATTCAAATCTAAATTGTTGATGTATACCACAAAAAGCAAGGGACCCAGTACTAAGCCCTGCGGAACCCCACTGGAAACATCCTTCCAGTCACAAAAACATCCATCAATCATTACCCTTTGTTTCCTGTCTCTGAGACAATTTTGGATCCAACTTGACACTTTGCCCTAGATCCCGTGGGCTTTAACCTTCATGACCAGTCTACCATGTGGGATCTTATCAAAAGCCTTGCTAAAGTCCATATATACTACATCGTACGCACTACACTCATCGACCGTCTTGGTTACCTCCTCAAAAAATTCAATCAGGTTCATCAAACATGATCTTCCCTTAACAAATCCGTGCTGACTGTCCCTAATTAATCTTTGCTTTTCCAAATGCAGATTTATCCTGTCTTTCAGGATTTTTTCCAATAATTTTCCCACCACTGAGGTTAGGCTGACAGGCCTGTAATTACTCGGCCTATCCCTTTCTCCCTTCTTAAACAAGGGTACTACATTAGCAGTCCTCCAATCCTCCGGCACCATCCCCAGATCCAAAGAGGACTGGAAAATGATGGTCAAGGCCTCTGCTATTTCCTCTTTTACTTTGCTCAACAACCTGGGATGCATTTCATCTGGGCCTGGGGACTTATCTACTTTTAAAGCTGTTAAACCCCTTAATACTTCCTCTCTCACTATATTTATTTCATCCAGAATATCACACTCCTCCTCGATAGCAGTATCTGCATTGCCCCTTTCCTTTGTGAAAACAGATGCAAAGTATTCGTTAAGAACCCTACCAACATCTTCTGCCTCCACACAAAGATTACCCTCATGGTCTCTAATAGGCCCTACCCTTTCTTTAGTTACCCTCTTACTCTTAATATATTTATAGAACATCTTAGGGTTTTCTATAATTTTACTGGCCAAGAATATCTCGTGCTCTCTCTTAGCATTCCTAATATCCTTTTTAATTTTGCCTCTAAACTTTCGATATTCCTCTAAAGATTCTAAAGTATTTAGCCGTTGTTATGTGACATAAGCGTCCCGTTTTTTCTTAATCCTCCCCTGTAAGTCCCTAGACATCCAGGGGGCTCTAGAATTATTTTTCCCAGCCTTTTTCTTTAAAGGCACATGTTTGGCCTGAGCCTTCCGGATCTCCTCCTTGAATGCCTCCCACTGTTCTGACACTGATTTACCCACAAGTAGCTGTTTCCAGTCCATCATGGCCAAATCACTCCTTATCTTAGCAAAATTAACTTTTCCCCAATTCAGAACTTTTATTCCAGGCCTATTCTGGTTTAAAGTATTATCTGAAATATGGCACCTCTGACAGTGCAGCACTCACCCAACACTACACTGGAATGTCAGCCTAGATTTCATGTGCTCAAGTCTCTGGAGTGGGATTTGAATTCACAACCACCTCATTCAGAGACAAGTGTGCTACTCACTGAGCCACAGCTGACACATCAGTAGTAACATTGAGAGTAATCAGCAAATGGATGTAAGTTACAAAAAGAGTAACTGATAATGGGAGAGATGGTAACATTAATACATATCATCATCATAGGCAGTCCCTCGGAATCGAGGAAGACTTGCTTCCACTCTTAACATGAGTTCTTAGGTGACTGAACTGTCTAATACGAGAACCACAGTCCCTGTCACAGGTGGGACAGATAGTCGTTGAGGGAAATGGAGGGTGGGACAGATTTGCCGCACGCTCCTTCCGCTGCCTGCGCTTGATTTCTGCATGCTCTCAGTGACGAGACTCGAGGTGCTCAGCATCCTCCCGGATGCACTTCCTCCACTTAGGGCGGTCTTTGGCCAGGGATTCCCAGGTGCCAGTGGGAATGTTGCACTTTATCAGGGAGGCTTTGAGTGTGCCCTTGTAACGTTTCCTCTGTCCAACTTTGGCTCGTTTTCCGTGAAGGAGTTCCAAGTAGAGCGCTTGCTTTGGGAGTCTTGTGTCTGGCATGTGAACAATGTGGCCTGCCCAGCGGAGCTGATCAAGTGTGGTCAGTGCTTCAATGCTAGGGATGTTGGCCTGGTCAAGGACACTAATGTTGGTGCGTCTGTCCTCCCAGGGATTTGTAGGATCTTGCGGAGACTTCGTTGGTAGTATTTCTCCAGTGACTTGAGGTGTCTGCTATACATGGTCCATGTTTCTGAGCCATACAGGAGGGCGGGTATTACTACAACCCTGTAGACCATGAGCTTGGTGGCAGATTTGAGATTCTGGTCTTCAAACACTCGTTTCCTGAGGCGGCTGAAGGCTGCACTGGCGCACTGGAGGCGGTGTTGGATCTCGTCGCCAATGCCTGCTTTTGTTGATAAGAGGCTCCCGAGATATGGAAAATGGTCCACGTTGTCCAGAGCCACGCCGTGGATCTTGATAACTGGGAGGGCAGTGCTGTGCGGCGAGGACAGGCTGGTGGAGGACCTTTGTCTTACTGATGTTTAGCGTAAGGCCCATGCTTTCGTACGCCTCAGTAAATATGTCGACTATGTCCTGGACTTCAGCCTCTCTATGTCCACGTACTGTAGCTTGACGACAGAGATTGGGGTGGTCTTGGACCTGGCCTGGAGACGGCGAAGGTTGAACGGGTTCCCACTGGTTCTGTAGTTTAGTTCCGCTCCAGCGGGGAGCTTGTTGACTGTGAGGTCCACCTTGGCAGCGAGGAAGATTGAGAAGAGGGTTGGGGCGATGACTCAGCCCTGCTTGACCCCAGTCCAGACGTGGATTGGGTCTGTGATGGATCCATTTGTAAAGATCACGACCTGCATGTCGTCGTGGAGCAGGCGGAGGATGGTGATGAACTTTTGGGGGCATCCAAAATGGAGGAGGACACTCCATAGACCCTCGCGGTTGACAGTATCAAAGGCCTTTGTAAGGTCGAAGAAGGCTATGTATAAGGGCTGGCGCTGCTCCCTGCATTTTTCCTGCAGCTGTCATGCTACAAAGATCATGTCCGTTGTGCCCCGTAGGGGAAAAAATCCACACTGCGACTTCGGGAGGAGGTCCTCGGCCACAGGGAGAAGATGGTTGAGGAGGACTCTAGAGACAACTTTCCCAGTGGCTGATAGCAGGAAACACCAGGACTGGTTTGATGAGAATGCTCAGGAGATTCAAGAGATCGCAAGCTCAGGGCATTTAACTCTGGAGCAGCAAAGCAGCATTACAGACGGCTTAAGGCCGAGGTCCAACAAAAAACCCAGGACCTAAAGAACAGTTAGTGGATGGAGAAAGCACAGGAGATACAGCAGCGGCCGACAACCATGATGTGCGAGGACTCTTTATCGCAGTCATTGCCACCTACGGGCCAAATATCCAAGGCCCCACCCCACTGCTGGCCAAGAATGGGGAAACACTCATCAAGGACATCAAGGCAGTCAGGGCCCGATGAAAGGAGCACTTCAAAGATCTCTTCAATCGAGACTCTGCCTTTGACTCGTGTGTTCTTGACTCCATCACGCAGCATGTTACCCGCCACCACCTCGGCAAAACCTCAACATTGCATGAGGTAGAAAGAGCCATAAGAACAACAAGGCTACGGGAGCGGATGGAATCCCTGCTGAGGCACTGAAGTATGGCGGAGAGGCGCTGTTGACACGAACATTAATACTAATGAATAGACGGGAGGGGCTGGAAAACTGGGGATGGCAGAATCACATTTAGAATAATGGAAAGGCAATAGGGAGTTACGTCGGGAATTTAAACTGATAGCAAATATAATGAAAAAAATCATCAAAGCGTAGGAAAAGCTTACCATAAAAATACAGATTATAAGTCGCCCTCTTACACGTTATTATCCTACCAAGGCATGGATTTCAATCCAGAGAGAAATAAATGAGAAATAAACTGCGTTCAATTAACGGCATGATTGGCCACATAATCACATTTTAAGGCTTCTTACTTGAGTTTTGCGCATTAACTCAACCCTTCATTCAAAGCCATTACTTTATCTTTAATTAGCAGCATCCTGTCATTAGATGTCTTCCAGGTCACTCAATGTCCTAAACAGGCTTCTAAAGTACAACATCATTTACCCCTTTCAGTTTCGGACCCTCTGCAAGGCTGAGTCCTTGAAGCTTGTAATGTGCGCGCCCGTGGCCATGCTCACAGGCTGGTGGGGCTGTTGAGTTGGGAGGGGCTTAGCCAGTCTCGTGACGTTCACAAGACTCAATAAAACCCCAGCCAGTTGGGTTCGGGGGATCCACGATGGGGCAGATGGTTGTGAGCCTAGTGGATGAAGTGGTAATGTGTAGTGTGATTGTTAAACCTTTTGCTAATACACCAACTAGTTCTTAATGGCAGAAAATGCTGGAAATCTCAGCGGGTCAGAAACATAGAAACATAGAAAATAGGTGCAGGAATAGGCCATTCAGCCCTTCCAGCCTGCACCGCCATTCAATGAGTTCATGGCTGATCATGCAACTTCAGTACCCCATTCCTGCTTTCTCGCCATACCCCTTGATCCCCCTAGTAGTAAGGACTACATCAAACTCCTTTTTGAATATATTTAGTGAATTGGTCTCAACAACTTTCTGTGGTAGAGAATTCCACAGGTTCACCACTCTCTGGATGAAGAAGTTTCTCCTCATCTCGGTCCTAAATGGCTTACCCCTTATCCTTAGACTGTGACCCCTGGTTTCCAACATTGGAAACATTCTTCCTGCATCTAACCTGTCTAAAGCCATCAGAATTTTAAACGTTTCTATGAGGTCCCCTCTCATTCTTCTGAACTCCAGTGAATACAAGCCCAGTTGATCCAGTCTATCTTGATAGGTCAGTCCCACCATCCCGGGAATCAGTCTGGTGAACCTTCGCTGCACTCCCTCAATAGCAAGAATGTCCTTCCTCAGGTTAGGAGACCAAAACTGTACACAATACTCCAGGTGTGGCCTCACCAAGGCCCTGTACAACTGTAGCAACACCTCCCTGCCCCTGTACTCAAATCCCCTCGCTATGAAGGCCAACATGCCATTTGCTTTCTTAACCGCCTGCTGTACCTGCATGCCAACCTTCAATGACTGATGTACCATGACACCCAGGTCTCGTTGCACCTCCCCTTTTCCTAATCTGTCACCATTCAGATAATAGTCTGTCTCTCTGTTTTTACCACCATAGTGGATAACCTCACATTTATCCACATTATACTTCATCTGCCATGCATTTGCCCACTCACCTAACCTATCCAAGTTGCTCTGCAGCCTCATAGCATCCTCCTCACAGCTCACACTGCCACCCAACTTAGTGTCATCCGCAAATTTGGAGATACTACATTTAATCTCCTCGTCCAAGTCATTAATGTACAATGTAAACAGCTGGGGCCCCAGCACAGAACCTTGCGGTACCCCACTAGTCACTGCCTGCCATTCTAAAAAGTACCCATTTACTCATACTGTTTGCTTCTTGTCTGACAACCAGTTCTCAATCCATGTCAGCACACTACCCCCAATCCCATGTGCTTTAACTTTGCACATTAATCTCTTGTGTGGGACCTTGTCGAAAGCCTTCTGAAAGTCCAAATATACCACATCAACTGGTTCTCCCTTGTCCACTCTACTGGAAACATCCTCAAAAAATTCCAGAAGATTTGTCAAGCATGATTTGCCTTTCACAAATCCATGCTGACTTGGACCTATCATGTCACCTCTTTCCAAATGCGCTGCTATGACATCCTTAATAATTGATTCCATCATTTTACCCACTACCGATGTCAGGCTGACTGGTCTATAATTCCCTGTTTTCTCTCTCCCTCCTTTTTTAAAAAGTGGGGTTACATTGGCTACCCTCCACTCGATAGGAACTGATCCAGAGTCAATGGAATGTTGGAAAATGACTGTCAATGCATCCGCTATTTCCAAGGCCACCTGCTTAAGTACTCTGGGATGCAGTCCATCAGGCCCTGGGGATTTATCGGCCTTCAATCCCATCAATTTCCACAACACAATTTCCCGACTAATAAGGATTTCCCTCAGTTCCTCCTTACTCGACCCTCTGACCCCTTTTATATCCGGAAGGTTGTTAGTGTCCTCCTTAGTGAATACCGAACCAAAGTACTTGTTCAATTGGTCCGCCATTTCTTTGTTCCCTGTTATGACTTCCCCTGATTCTGACTGCAGGGGACCTACGTTTGTCTTTACTAACCTTTTTCTCTTTACATATCTATAGAAACTTTTGCAGTCCGTCTTAATGTTCCCTGCAAGCTTCTTCTCGTACTCCATTTTCCCTGCCCTAATCAAACCCTTTGTCCTCCTCTGCTGAGTTCTAAATCTGCTGAGTCATCAGCAACTATTGAGAGAAAAACAGAGTTAACGTTTCAGGCACAGCCTGACCCACTGAGATATCCAGCATTTTCTGTTTTTATTTCAGATTCCAGTGCCTGCAGTATTTCGTGTTTGTATGTGTGTTGTTGTAATCCTTAATGGCAATGTGTTGCTATGAATTCTTAAGCAAAAAACCCCATGAAGCCAATACATTACAGAGATGAAGACCATCTCTTGCTGGCAGCTGTTCAACATCAGCTCTGAATTTGCCTATCGTGCTCATCAAACATGAACCAAGTGCTCAGCAGAAAGTGTCGCAAATTCACTGCTCATTGGGATCATTACTTTTACAATCTTGCACAGGGTTTGATGGGCTTGAAGGTTAAGAGTCAATCAGGGACTGAAACACTTTAGAATGGTTTTAAATACTCTGAATAATTGTATTGACATTAAGACCCAACAGGTCTCCAGATAAAGATCCTGTACAACCTCATCCGGGGAATGCCACTCAAATCTCAGAGTGATCAGGAGATGAGAGGATAAACTTTATATTGACGCTTCTGTGATATAGAGCTCCCCCTAGTGGACCACTGGACCACTGATGTACTGCAACCGCTGATGCAAATACAATAAAAGGATTACGTGACAAGGTCACATGACAAGTTCCTATGGAGCCATCTTGTGTGTTTGTGATGTCACATCTTCCTCGTTGACTGCTTGTTCTGATCTCCTAAAGACCACTGTAAACCTGGACTTTTGTAACTCTTTGTCCAACTTTCGCCAAGGTCCAGCAGTCAGCTGTCTTAGTGTTAATCCTGTTTTAAATTCATTGTTTGCAATCAGTGTCCTTCCAAAGTACATGCTTATTTCAAGGCAGCCTCTAGCGATAACAAGCCCGTGAAATCTTCTGATCTTGGTCAAGGTAACAGAGTCCTTTGCTCCAGTGGTGTTTTGATCTATCCCCTTGTTATGATTAAGCGAGCTTGAACAGTACAGTAAGTTACAAACAGTACACCTTTCTCAAGGCAGCTTTGAACTGTAAACAGGCCAATGATTAGTTTCGACCTTGGTCAAGTTATCAATTATGGCCCAGAGGCCTTTGATCAATTGGTGCTGCGTTCCTGGGTAGCCTATCGACCCCAAATTAGGCTACCTGTAATTTTGTTTCGATTGCATTGACTGCACATGAGCTATCCTTCATTTCCTGTTCATACTTTTAACCTATCAGGCTATTTTACCAGGTATTCATTCTGTTAATCCAGGGTTCCGGGTCCATTCCTGTTCCTGGGCAAGTGTCGCTCTGATACCTCTTACTCCATAGTCCTTACTTACTCTTCTTAAGATTAGGCACCAAAAAGTCCATCTCAAAAAGTCCGCAATCCTTCAGCCTTTCCCGACGGGGTGATTCAGGCATGTTGCCAGAGGGATGATTAGCTTGGTTCAGTGGCTCTGCTGTTTTTCACTTATTCCTGTCTTCACAAACTTGCAGCAACAATCCATTTACCCAGAGATGCCAGACAGGTTACTGGAGGTGTCAAATACCTAATGGCTGAAGATTAATGGATAGGGCCAGTTATGCTCGCCAAGTCAGCTGTGGCTCAGTGGGTAGCACTCTCACCTCTGAGTCAGAAAGTCGTGGGTTCAAGTCCCACTCCAGAGACTTCAGCACAGAATCTAGGCTGACACCTCAATGCAAGACTGACTACCTCTGTACTGAGGGAGTGCTGCACTGTCGGAGGTGCCGTCTTTCAGATGAGACGTTAAACCGAGGCGCCGGCTGACCTCTCAGATGAATGTAAAAGATCCCATGGCACTACTTCGAAGAGCAGGGGAGTTCTCCCCGGTGTCCTGGTCAATATTTATCCCTCAACCAACATCATTAAAACAGATTACCTGGTCATTGTCACATTGCTGTTTGTGGGAGCTTGCTGTGTGCAAATTGGCTGCCGCGTTTCCCACATTGCAATGTTCAAACAGTAATAAAGTAATTTGGAATATTCTGAGGTGCTGATTCTGAAAATACTCAGCAGGTCAGGCAACAAGTGTGAAGAGAAAAACAGTGCTAATGTTTCCCGTCGATGACCTGTCATCAGAACTGGAAACGTTTGAGATCTGACAGATTTTAATCAAGCACAGAGGGGAGGAAAGAACAAAAGGGAAGGTTTTTGATACGGTGGACGGCCAAAGAGATTCTATGACAAAAGGGATGATGGAGTGAGGCGAAAGGGGGTGGGATAATGGGACAAGTAAAACAAAAGAGGGCCCAGAGGAGCTGAAAATGAGTAAAGCGGAAACATTATCAGCACCTGCTGGACGTGGAACTGGGGTGCAGTGGGTATGATCTGACATTGTTGAATTCAATATTGCTTGGGGAAGGCTGTAAAGGTGCTGTTCATTAAGCTTCATTCGAACAGTGTAGGAGACCGAGGACGGAGAAATGAGAGAAAGACTTGCATTTATATAACGCCTTTCATGACCACCGGATGTCTCAAAGTGCTTTACAGCCCATGATGTACTTTTGGAGTGTAGTCACTGTTGTAATGTGGGAAACGCGGCAGCCACTTTGTGCACAGCAAGCTCCCACAAACAGCAATGTGAGAATGAGCAGATAATCGGATTGTGTTATGTTGATTGAGGGATAAATATCCCTCAAGAGAGATCAGAGTGAGAGTGGAGCGGAGAATTAAAGTGACAGGCGATCAGAAGCTCGGGGCACACTTGTGGACTGAACGGAGGTGCTCCGCAAAGTGGTCACCCAATCTACGCATGGTCTCCCCAATGTAGAGGAGGCCACATCGTGAGCAGCGAATACTGTATCTTCATCATCATAGGTAGTCCCTCAAAATCGAGGAAGACTTGCTTCCACTTTAAAAGTGAGTTCTCAGGTGACTAAACCATCCAATACAGGAATTACAGTCTCTGTCACAGGTGGGACAGACAGTGGTTGAGGGAAAGGGAGGGTGGGACTGGTTTGCCGCACGCTCCTTCCGCTGCCTGCGCTTGGTTTCTGCATGCTCTCGACGATGAGACTCGAGGTGCTCAGCGCCCTCCCGGATGCACTTCCTCCACTTAGGGCGGTCTTGGGCCAGGGACTCCCAGGTGTCATTGCATTTTATCAGGGAGGCTTTGAGGGTGTCCTTGTAACGTTTCCTCTGCCCACCTGGGGCTCGCTTGCTGTGTAGGAGTTTCGAGTAAAGCGCTTGCTTTGGGAGTCTCATGTCAGGCATGTGAACAATGTGGCCTGCCCAGCAGAGCTGATCAAGTGTGGTCAGTGCTTCAATGCTGCGGATGCTGGCCTGGTCGCAGATGCTAATGTTGGTGCGTCTGTCCTCCCAGAGGATTTGCAGGATTTTGTGGAGACATCGTTGGTGGTATTTCTCCAGGGACTTGAGGTGTCTGCTGTACATGCTGTACGTCTCTGAGCCATACAGTTATTGGAAGTTATTGGAAGCTTGATGGCAGGAGAAACAAAATTCTGCATTCTACCTGCTCCTCCTTGAAGATGTGATACTTGACGTGCTTCTGCAACAAACACAGGACTCGGTAATTTTGAGGTGGAGGCGTCACCACACGGACATATGTCTGCCTGAATAGAAATGGATGACAGGACCAATACTATTTGAAATGTTGGCCCAGTAATTCCTCTCGGCCGGTGGCGTGAAGCGGGCGGTATGGGATTGGCCGCACGTTAGACGCAGAGCCTGATCTTTAGATCCACTTGCGGTCAATGGAGCCAATGATCAGGCTCTGTGTCCAACGGGCAGCGGGCCCCATACCGACAGCTTCGCGCCACCACCCCAGGCGCATTTATCATCCGTTCGTTTTTATCTCAATGGGATTGGAATTCAAAAGTGAGGAGGTGATGCTTCAGTTGTACAAAACCTCGGTCAGACCCCACTGCATTCAGCTTTGGGCACCGTACCTCAGGGAGGACATATTGGCCTTGGATGGGCTACAGCGCAGAACCACCAGAATGATACCAGGACATAACGGGCTAAATTATAAGGACAGGTTGCATGAATGTGACTTCCATTCACTTGAGTTTAGAAGATTGAGGGTGTTCAAAATAATAAAAGATTTGATAGGATATATACAGAGAAACTGTTTCTTCTGGTGGGGGAATCAAGTACAAGGAGACATCAATTTATAATTAGAGCCAGGCCATCCAGGAGCAAAATCAGGAGGCACCCTTTCACACAAAGTGTAAGGTCCTTACTCTATAGCATGAAACCACATGAGGCACATTCCAGGGACAAGGCCACTCTGTGACCTGCTGTTTATTACAGGACTCCAGAAGTGATGACCCTGTGTGGGACCTCCCTTTATATACCTGTATGATCAGGTAAGGAATGTCTCCCACAAGTTCACCCCTTGTGGTCAAGGTGTGCACCTAGGTTCAGTGTATACAGTAATACAGTGGTGTTACATTGTAGTTGTTAACATGACATCACCTCCCCCCCAAAGTCTTATTGTAATCATAGGTTTAGTCTTTCAGGTGGTCTACGCTCCCTTGTGGAGCGCCGCAGTTGTGGCTCTGGTTGTTGGACACTGACGTGAGTGTCTGTGTCCTGTGGTGATTCCGGCCTGTCCGGGCTGACCGCAGGGACTGTACATTTTTCTGATTGCTCTTGTTGCTCGTTCACTGGCGGTGTGGTGAACTCCATCTCATGGTCTTCTTCAGGTTCCTCCGTGTCGATGCTGAACCTTTTTTTTACTTGGTCCAGATACTTACAGCATATCTGACCATTGTTGAGTTTTACCACGATGACCCTATTCCCCTCTTTGTCAATTACAGTACCCTCAAGCCATTTGGGCCCCGTGGCGTGATTGAGGACGAATACAGGATCATTTATTTCTATACATCTCCCCCTTGAATTACGATCATGGTACTCGTTTTGTGACTTGCGCTTGCCCTCAACTATGTCGATCAGGACTAGGTGAATGAGGGACAACTGAGTTTTGAGTGTCCATTTCATGAGTAGCTCTGCGGGCGGGACCCCCGTGAGCGAGTGCGGTCGGGATCTATAGGCCAACAGGAGGCGCGATAGGCGGCATTGTAGGGAGGGTCTTTGAATCCTGAGCATACCTTGCTTAATGATTTGGACCGCACGTTCCGCCTGGCCATTGAAGGCCGGCTTGAACAGTGCAGTCCTGACGTGGTTGATGCCATTGCCCGACATAAACTCCCGGAATTCATAGCTCGTGAAACACGGGCCATTGTCACTAACCAGGATGTCCGGCAAGCCATGGGTTGCAAAGATCGCACGTAGGTTTTCCACGGCGGTGGATCACGTACATGAATTCAGAATGATGCACTCGATCCATTTCGAGTACGCATCTACTACAATGAGGAACATCTTCCCCATGAACAGGCCCGCGTAGTCAAAGTGAATGCGTGACCACGGCTTGGTGGGCCAGGTCCACGGGCTGAGCGGAGCCTCCCTGGGGGCATTACCCAGCTGGGCACAGGTCGTGCACCTGTGAACACAGGGTTCCAGGTCTTAATCAATACCAGGCCACCAAACGTGTGACCGGGCAATGACCTTCATCATCACAATGCCTGGGTGCTCGCTGTGGAGTTCCCTGATGAATGCCTCCCTGCCCTCTGGGGCATGACTACCCGGCTGTCCCATAGTAGGCAGTCGGCTTGGATGGAGAGCTCATCCATCCGCCTGTGGAACGGTCTGACCTCCTCAGGGCATGCTCCATGTGTGGGCGCCCAATTCCCAGTCAGGACACATTTCTTAATCAAGGATAGGAGGGAATCTCTATTTGTACAGATTTTGATCTAGCGGGCTGTGATGGGGGAGCCTGCACTGTCAAAGGCATCGACAGCCATGACCATCTCCACGCTTTGCTCAGCTGCCCCCTCGGTGGTGGCCAGTGGGAGCCTGCTGAGCGCATCAGCACAGTTTTCAGTGCTGGGCCGGTGCCGGATGGAGTAGTCATAAGCAGCTAGCGTGAGGGCCCATCGCTGTATGCGAGCTGATGCGTTGGCATTGACAGCCTTGCTGTCTGACAACAGGGATGTTAATGGTTTGTGGTCCGTCTCTAATTCAAACTTCCTACCAAAGAGGTACTGATGCATTTTATTTACACCATAGACACATGCAAGCGCTTCCTTCTCGACCATCCCATATCCCCGTTCTGCTTGAGAGAGCGAGCTGGAGGCATAAGCCACAGGTTGTAGTTGACCCTCAGCATTGCCCTGCTGCAACACGCACCCAACCCCATAGGACGATTCATCACATGTCAGAACTAAACGTTTACAGGGGTCGTACAGGGTCAACAACTTGTTTGAACAGAGTAGGTTTCGCGCCCGATCAAAAGCCCGTTCCGGACAGTCCCCCAAAACCAATCGCAATCCTTACGCAGGAGCACGTGTAGCGGCTCCAACAGTGTGCTCAAGTTCAGCAGAAAGTTCCCAAAATAGTTCAACAGTCCCAGGAATGAACGCAGCTCCGATGTGTTGCAAGACCTGGGTGTTCATCGAATCGCCTCTGTTTTGGATTCGGTGGGCCGAATCCCATCTGCAGCAACCCTCCTGCCCAGGAGCTCAACCTCAGGAGGTAACAACACACATTTAAACTTCTTGAGTCGCAGGTCTACCCGGTCCAGTCGGCGTAGCACCTCCTCCAGGTTGTGGAGGTGTTCCTCGGTATCTCGACCCATGATGAGGATGTTGTCCTGGAATACGATCGTTCCTGGAATGGATTTAAGTTGGCTTTCCATGTTATGTTGAAAAATCGTGGCCGCTGATCAAATGCCAAACGGACACCTGTTATACGCAAACAGTCACTTGTGTGTGGTGATGGTGGTCAGTAGTTTGGATTCATCAGCCAGTTCCTGGGTCATATAGGCTGAAGTGGGGTCCAACTTGGTGAACAGCTTGCCGCCTGCCATCATGGCGAAGAGGTCCTCCGCTCTTGGGAGCGGGTATTGATCTTGTAGGGACACCAGATTGATGGTGGCCTTGTAGTCGCCACAGATCCTGACAGAGCCATCCGCTTTTAGGATGGGAACGATGGGGCTCGCCCAGTCACTGAATTCAACAGGTGAGATGATGCCCTCTCGAAACAGCCGGTCCAATTCGCTCTCGATCTTTTCCCACATCACATACGGCACCACTCTGACTTTGTGGTGCCCTGGCCTGGCATCCGGGGTGATGTGTATCACAACTTTAGTGCCTTTGAAAGTCCCGATGCCCGGTTGAAATAATGACTCGAATTGTTGTAGGACTTGTGAGCACGAACTTCGCTCCACCGAGGACATTGCGTGAACATCCCCCCATTTCCAGTTCATCTTGGCTAACCAACTCCTCCCCAACAGAGCGGGTCCATTGCCCGGGACAATCCAGAGTGGCAGCTGGTTCACTGACCCATTGTGTGTGACGGCCAACATTGCACTGCCTAGCACCGGAATGATTTCCTTGGTGTAATTGTGTCTCAATACGTTCTAATTTGGGTCTACTGGCTTTGAGTGGCCATAGCTTCTCGAACTGTTGAATGCCCATGAGTGACTGGCTGGTCCCAGTGTCCAGCTCCATGCGTACAGGGATACTGTTCAACAAAACCCTCATCATCATTGGTGGTGTTTCGGTGTATGAACTGTGAATATTCGCCGCATGGACTCGCTGAACCTCGGCGTCCATCGATTTGCCCCAAAAGTCATCCTGCCTCACAGAACCCTCTTCTGGTCCATCTGTCTCATATATCAGTCTGGTTGCAGGTTTGCTACACATTCGAGCTAAATGGCCACTGAGATTGCAGTTTTCTGCAGACAAAATGTTAGAATTTGCAAGATCTAGCTGAGTGTTTTCCCCCACACTTCCAGCATGAGTTAAAGTTTCTATTGTTGGGGACAAAGAGACTATGGCCAGGAATTCTGTGCTGACTGACCCTTTGACTGCTTTTGAGTACCCTATTAGTGGGTGTCAATGGCCTCATCCCGGGCCTCATTGTCCACTGTGATGGCGTGAACGACCGTTCAGCCTGCCATTGTCTCTGTTGAGGTCCTGCTCTGGGGTCGATTGCTGCCTGGTAAATGTCGGACTGCCCTGCCTGCCTGCGGGGCTCTGAGTCACATTGATGATGTTGACTCCCTGATCCATTGCCGTGTTAGAGGCAGAATTGCGCGCGTATATTATTTTCGTCTCTTCCTCCCCCGCCATGAAAGTTTGAGCTAACAACGCCGCCGCTTCCAAGGTCAAGTCCTTGGTCTCAATTAACTTGAGAAAAATTCCCGCATGACCGATACCCTCGATGAAGAAGTCCCTTAGCATCTCCCCCCTGCAGGCGTCTGTGAACTTACAGAGGCTGGCCAAACGCCGGAGGTCCGCTGCAAAGTCCGGTATGCTCTGTCCTTCACAACGTCGGTGGGTGTAGAATCTGTGTCGAGCCATATGTATGCTACTCGCCGGTTTGAGGTACTCCCCGATTAATTTGCTGAGCTCTTCAAAGGTTTTGTCCGACGGCTTTTCGGGTGCCAGTAAGTCCTTCATGAGCGAATAAGTCTTTGGCCCGCAGCAGGTCAGGAGATGAGCCGGTCGCTTGTCGGCCGCTGCATCCCCCAGCCAGACTTTAGTTACGAAGCTTTGCTGAAGCCTCTCGACAAAATCGTCCCAGTCTTCCCCAACACAGTCTGTGCTGCAGGTGGCCATTCTCGTGGGTCGTGAATTCCCGTTTCTCGTCGCCAATGTAAAGTCCTTACTCTACAGCATGAAACCACACGAGGCACATTCCGGGGACAAGGCCACTCTGTGACCTGCTCTTTATTACAAGACTCCAGAAGTGATGACCCTGTGTGGGACCTCCCTTTATATACCTGTGTGATCAGGTAAGGAGTATCTCCCACAAGTTCACCCCCTGTGGTCAAGGTGTGCATCTGAGTTGAGTGTATACAGTAATACAGTTGGACATTGTGGTTATAAACATGACACAAAGAGTAGTGGGAATCTGGGACTCTCTCCCTCAGAAAGGCTGTGGATGCTGGGACATTGCAAATTTTCAAGATTGAAATCGCTAGATTCTTGTTGGGTAAGACTATCAAGGAATATGGAGCAACGGCAGGAAAATGGAGCTGAGATATAGATTGGCTGTGATCTAATTGAATGGGGGAACAGGACCGAGGAGCTGAATGGCCTGCTCCTGTTCCTAATATCCCCAGATTATAGAGGCAACTGCGGACCACTGCCCATTGAGGGCACCATGCCTGCCTTGATGCCCATGTAGATACCATCTACAACACCTGGCACTTGAGGGAACCCTGCCCCCCAGTGACAGCCGTGTACCCTGCCGGGCCGATACCACCTTGCACCTTAGTGAAGGTGTAGCCCCTTGCCAGTGTGGTATTTGTCATTTCCTTGGTACAGGGCTACACTGACCTGGTGGCTGATGGCTCCAGCGGGGCATTGAAAGGATGTGGCGGCATTAAGGCTCCTGTGCCGTAATACTTGGTTTTCCACGACCTTTCTCATCCTCAGATCTTTGGCAAAGAAAAACCAAAACACAAAACAAGAAAGAAGCAAAGCAAAATCTAAAAACAAGTGCCGCAGTGAAAATGATACAAAGTGTGGCAAAAAGAGGAGAGGAAGTTCACCTGTAACAAGTAAGACTTTCATTTATATATCGCCTTTCATGGCCTCAGGACAACCCAAAATACTTTACAGCCAATGAAGCACTTTTGGAGTGCAGTCACTGTTGTAATGTGGGAAACGCGGCAGCCAATTTGCGCACAGCAAGCTCCCACAAACAGCACTCTGATAATGACCAGATAATCTGCTTTAGTGGTGTTGGTTGAGGGATAAATATTGGCCCCAGGACACCGGGGATAACTGCCCTGCTCTTCTTCGAAATAGTGCCGTGGGATCTTTTGCGTCCACCTGAGGGGGCAGACAGGGCCTCGATTTAACATCCCATCTGAAAGACGACACCTCCGACAGATCAGCACTCCCTCAACACTGCACTGGGAATGTGAGCCTGGATTTACGTGCTCAAGTCCCTGGAGTGGGTCTTGAACCCACAATCTCCTGACTCAGAGGCGAGTGTGCTGCCCACTGAGCCACAGCTGACGGTATGAAGCCCCTCAAGGCCCAAATCCTCCTTTCCAATCTCACCCATTTTGTAAGAGCTTGCAGAGAACGCAGTATGTAGTTGGCCAGCAAGCCAGATGTTCACACCAGGCAGTCACTATAACTCAGTTGTATAATTTTCATGGCCTTAAATGAGGCCACAGATGCTGCCAACAGGAAGATTGCAGTGTTAAAGCCTCCTGAGGGAATCAAGGCCTCAGGCCTGGCCCTCGCCTGATTTCCTGACCCCCCTGCACCTCCCAGCACTTTGGGGCTGTCAACTCTGGCTGAATGCATTGCTCGAGGTTTGATCCTATGACCGCCCCTGCAATCCCGCCATTGGTCGCCCGACATGTCCATCCTCACCGAGCCCCGCCTTCCCAAACAGACCCTTCATTACCCAATTGGATGATTCTTGACTCTCAGTTAAACAGCCTTTTTCCCATGTCTAATATTTTTATAGCTAATAAACAAAAGTGCTCAAAGAAAATGAAAAATATGCCATGTTTTTTAATGCCCGTATTATCCAGGGTTACTCGCAGTAATATTCGTTCTGGGATGTGAACGCCGCTGGTAACTAAAAGACACTGCACGGTTATGGGGCCTACTTTAAGCATCCATTTACTGTGGTAAACTAATTGTGACTCAAACGGCTGGGAAAATCATCAGTGGAACAGAGAACAAAGAATAGACGCTGAGAATGGCTTATGTGAATAAATCTGACTTCATCACCCTTAATTATCACTTTGTGAAGGACCTTCTGTTACTATGAGGTGTGAGGGAAATTGGCAATTTTACACAGATGTGAGGTAACACTTAGTGACGAGAGGTGTTTTCCAGTTGTACAGGAATGACTGTGAATGAATTATCAGCTCCTGCTTGACAATAACCCATTTTCTGACTGGTGGAGATGGGGTATAGCAGGCATTCACCATATTGTTCAAAGTGCTACATTTCTACTGATTTTGTTTCAGGAGCATGAGCCCAGTAACGGATTCCAGGAAATGCCGCTGAACGCGATACAATCAGCATCGATGTCTAACCTTTGAAATAATCTGATTACATTTGCCAATCCATTTAGCAGGTGTGCTGTTACAGTTGGTGTTGTGTCTCCAGGAATTAAAGACTAAGATATCGCTGCAGGTTCCTCAGGGCAGTGACCTAGGCCCAACCATCTTCAGCTGCTTCATCAATGACCTTCCCTCCATCATAAGGTCAGAAGTGGGGATGTTTGCTGATGACTGCACAGTGTTCAGTTCCATTCACAACTCCTCAGATAATGAAGTAGTCTATGCCCACATGCAGCAAGACCTGGACAAAATTCAGGCTTGGGCTGATAAATGAAAAGTAACATTCGTACCACACAAGTGCCAGGCAATGACCATCTCCAACAAGCGAGAGTCTAACCACCGCCCCTTGATATTCAATGACATTACCATCGCCAGCAACATCCTGGGGGTCACCATTGATCAGAAACTTAACCGGACCAGCCACATAAATACTGTGGCAACAAGAGCAGGTCAGAGGCTGGGTATTCTGTGGCGAGTGTATCACCTCCTGACTCCCCAAAGCCTTTCCACCATCTACAAGGCACAAGTCAGGAGTGTGATGGAATACTCTTCACTTGCCTGGATGAGTTGCAGCTCCAACAACACTCAAGATGCTCGACACCATCCAGGACAAAGCAGCCACTTGATTGGCCCCCCATCCACCACCTTCAACATTCACTACCTCCACCACCGACGCACCGTGGCTGCAGTGTGTACCATCTACAAGATGCACTGCAGCAACTCGCCAAGGCTTCTTCGGCAGCACCTCCCAAACCCATGACCTCTACCACCAAGAAGGACAAGGGCAGCAGGCGCATGGGAACACCATCACCTCCACGTTTCCCACCAAGTCACACACTATCCTGACTTGGAAATATATCGGCCGTTCCTTCATCGTCGCTGGGTCACAATCCTGGAACTCCCTCCCTAACAGCACTGTGGGAGCACCTTCACCACACGGACTGCAGCAGTTCAAGAAGGCAGCTCATCACCACCTTCTCAAGGGGCAATTAGGGACGGGCAATAAATACCGGCCTTGCCAGTGACGTCCACATCCCAGAAATATATATTTTTTAAATCACTTCTCAGGGCAACTAATGATGGGCAATAAATGCCCATGTGTCGAGAATGATTAAAAAAGTACAAGGTCGATGAATCAGAAAATCTTGTTACGGGAAATGAGCACTAGGTCATTTTGCTGCTCTCTATGGCACTGTCCAATGATGGTCCAATGTGACGTGACTCTGCCAGGCTACATTATCCCACACTGCTGTCACAGAGCAGAGCATAAACCATCAGTTCATACCTTGGTCTTCTTTCTGAGAGTGCTTCTCTGCTGGCAAATAAAATGAGCCTCCTGGGCCAAATCTGTGGCTACTTATATGACCCAGAGTGGAGCTGAAGAGTACATACCAGAACTGTCCCAGGTTTGGCCCCTGCCTAATGTTAAGTAATCTCAAATTGAGTGAAAAGTTTGGAGAGGGTGCAGAGGAGATTGACCAGAATGGTGCCAGGGGTGAGGGACTTCAGTTACATGGATAGACTGGAGAAGCTGGGATTGTCTCCTTAGAGCAGAGAAGGTTAAGGGAAGATTTGATAAAGTATTTTCAAAAGGGTTTTCGAAGAGCAGGTCAGGAGAAGGTATTTCCGTTGGCAAAGAGTCCGTAACCAGAGGACACAGATTTGAGACAATTGGCCAAAGAGCCAGGGGGGAGATGAGGATAGTTTGTTTTACGCAGAGAGTTATGATGATCTGGAATGCACTGTCAGAAAGGGTGGTGGAAGCAGATTCAATAGTAACATTCAAAAGGTAATTGGATAAATACTCTAGAGCCGGCACAGGCACGATGGGCCGAATGGCCTCCTTCTGTGCTGTATCAGTCTATGATTCTATTAAGAACAAAAGAATTAGGAGCAGGAGTAGACCATTCGGCCTCTCGAGCCTGCTCCGCCATTCAATGAGATCATGGCTGATCTTCGACCTCAACTCCACTTTCCTGCACTATCTCCATATCCCTTGATTCCCTTAATATCCAAAAATCTATCGATCTCCGTCTTGAATATACTCAAAAACTGAACCTCCACAGCCCTCTGGGGTAGAGAATTCCAAAGATTCACCACCCTCTGAGTGAAGAAGTTTCTCCTCATCTCAGTCCTAAATGGCCGACCCCTTATTCTGAGACTGTGACCCCTGGTTCTCGACACTCCAGCCAGAGGGAAACATCCTCCCTGCATCTACCCTGTCTAGCCCTGTAAGAATTGTGTATGTTTCAATGAGATCACCTCTCATTCTTCTAAACTCTAGAGAATATCAGCCTAGTCTACTCAATCTCTCCTCATAGGACAATCCCCCCATCCCAGGATTCAGTCTGGTGAACTTTCGTTGCACTCTCTCTATGGTAAGTATATCCTTCCTTCGGTAAGGAGACAAAAACTGTGCACAATACTCCAGGTGCGGTGTACCCTCATTGTATGAACTAGTATCCGCTAGCCAGGGAGAGGAGTGTCATATATGTATACTCTGTATATACTATGCTGGTACCACTAGAGGGTGCAACTGTGGGAGGCCCAGGCAGGAGCTGTATAAAAAAGGCTGGTCACCATGCGGTGAAGGCTCTCTGCAATTTGAATAAAGAGACTAAGGTCACAGCAGTTCAAGCACAGCACTAGGCCTCGTGGAGTTATTCTACAGATAAGTAGAGACATATTAACTGGCGACGAGTACAGATCACAGACTTACACGTAAAGATGGCTGACGTTAGTAGTTTAGAAAAGTTTACAGAGGGTGAAGCCTTTACTCGGGTTTCGCTGGCCAGGTATCGCTTCTATACACACCGTCGCACCGAGGGCCAGGATTTAGCGGAATATGTCGCAGTCCTACGAAGGCTCGCGGAACCGTGCGAATTTGCCGAACTCCTCAACAATGTGTTGCGGGACGTTTTTGCGACGGTACGGGACGTGAAGCGGATCATCACCTTAAGCCAGGCGTTCACTACCTCAACGTTGAGATTCTCCCAGAATCAAAACTCACTGGCAAGTACTGTGCAGAAAATAACTGTTGATCAAAGAATGAGTACGACTCAGAGTTCACCAAGGGGTGTAAATGTGAATCGTTTAACATGCTGGCGTTGCGGGGGTTACCATCGGGTCTGTCTGTGTCGATTCAGACACTATGTGTGCAAAGGCTGCGGCCAAATGGGCCACCCACAGCGAATGTGCAGAAAAACTGCGACTCAAAACGTGGCAGAGGAGTTGGCAGGAGGTTTCCAATCCTGCAAGGATCATAAAGTACAAGCTAGAGAGGCGACTCAGCCTGAGGAAACAGTGCACAGGGTGCACACCTTCACTACCAAAAGTCCCCCCATGATGATAAAAGTCAAGGTAAATGGCATTCCTGTTTCCATGGCGTTGGACATGGGGGCGAGTCAGTTACTTATGAGCCAGAAGGCATTTGAGAGGCTGTGGGGCAACAAAGAACAAAGACCCAATCTGAGCCCGATTCAGACAAAGCTGCGCACTTACACCAAGGAACTCATCCCAGATATCGGCAGTGCGAATGTAAAAGTATCCTATAATGGAGAGATACACGAATTGCCACTGTGGGTTGTACCAGGCGATGGGCCAACGCTGCTTGGCAGAAGCTGGATGGTGAAGATTCGGTGGAACTGGGAAGATGTCAAAGCACTATCTTCAGTGGACGATGCTTCCTGTGCTCAAGAGCTGAGCAAGTTCCCATCCTTATTTGAACCAGGCATCGGCAACTTCACAAGCGCCAAAGTGCAGATCCACTTGGTCCCCGAGGCAGCCTGTTCATCACAAGGCTCGAGCGGTCCCTTACATGATGCGGGAGAAAGTGGAGATCGAATTGGACGGACTTCAACGCGGAGGAATCATATCACCAGTCGAGTTCAACGAGTGGGCCAGCCCGATTGTTCCGGTACTAAAGAGAGATGGCACGGTCAGAATCTGCAAGGTAATGATGAACTGAGTTTCATTACAGGACAAGTACCCACTACCCAAAGCTGATGATCTCTTTGCGACATTAGTAGGGGGAAAGGCGTTCACCTAACTGGATCTAACCTCCAATTACATGACCCAGGAGCTGGCTAAGTGGTCGAAAAAATTAACGTGCATTAACACACACACGGGACTGTTTTTGTATCACAGGTGCCCGTTCGGGATCCGCTGGCTGCAGCCATCTTCCAAAGCAACACGGAGAGTCTGTTGAAATCGGTTCCATGCACCGTAGTATTTCAGGATAACATCCAAATCACTGGTCGTGACACCACCGAACACCTGCACAACCTGCAAGAGGTTTTAAGCCGACTAAACAGAGTCGGACTCCGGCTGAAACGATCCAAGTGTGTCTTCCTGGTGCCAGAGGTAGAATTCCTGGGGAGGAAGATTGCAGCAGACGGCATCAGGCCCACGGACTCGAAGACAGAGGCCATCAAGAATGCACCCTGACCACGAAATGTAACAGAGCTGCGCTCGTTCCTAGGACTCCTCAACTATTTTGGTAACTTTCTTCCAGCGTTGAGCACCTTGCTCGAACCGTTGCACAAGTTGCTACACAAGGGACACGACTGAGTTTGGGGTCAAAATCATGAGGCCGCCTTCAAAAAGGCCAGAAACTTGCTGTGTTCGAACAAGTTGCTTGTATTGTATGACCCAGGTAAACGTCTAGTTTTAGCATGTGATGCGTCATCGTACGGTGTCAGGTGTGTTTTACAGCAAACAAATGTAGCGGGCAAACTCCAACAGGTTGCATGAGTCTAGAAGTCTATCCAAGGCCGAAAGAGCCTACAGTATGGTTGAGAAGGAGGCCTTGGCCTGTGTCTACGGGGTAAAAAAAATGCACCAGTATTTGTTCGGATTCAGGTTCGAGTTAGAAACCGACCACAAGCCCCTAATCTCACTGTTTTCGGAAACCAAAGGCATAAACACCAACGCTTCATCGCGAATCCAAAGATGGGCACTAACACTGTCGGCCTACGATTATACGATCCGCCACAGGCCAGGCACTGAGACCTGGCATCCATCATCATCATCATAGGCAGTCCCTCGGAATCGAGGAGGACTTGCTTCCACTCCCAAAGTGAATTCTTTGATGGCTCAACAGTCCAATACGAGAGCCACAGACCCTGTCACAGGTGGGACAGACATTCGTCGGGGGAAGGGGTCGGTGGGGCTGGTTTACCGCACGCTCCTTCCGCTGCCTGCGCCTGGCCTCTTCATGCTCCTTGCGTTGAGCCTCAAAAAGCTCAATGCCCTCCCGGATGGACTTTCT
This sequence comes from Pristiophorus japonicus, assembly GCF_044704955.1. Lineage (NCBI taxonomy): Eukaryota > Metazoa > Chordata > Chondrichthyes > Pristiophoridae > Pristiophorus > Pristiophorus japonicus. Next base: position 59,317,853 of record NC_091994.1, on the reverse strand, counting down.
CCACCTCGGGCGGTCTGCGGCCAGGGTCTCCCAGGTGTCAGTGGTGATGTCACACTTTACCAGCGAGGCTTTGAGGGTGTCCTTATAACGTTTCCGCTGTCCTCCTTTGGCTCATTTACTATGAAGGAGCTCTGCATGAAGCATTTGCTTAGGGAGTCTCATATCTGGCATGCGACCTAAGTGGCCTGCCCAGCGAAGCTGATCGAGTGTGGTCAGTGCTTCAATACTGGGGATGTTAGCCTGGGCGAGGACACTGATGTTGGTGCGCCCGTCCTCCCAGGAGATTTGCAGGATTTTGCGGTGACATTGTTGGTGATTTATCTCCAGCGACTTGAGGTACCTTCTATACATCGTCCATGCCTCAGACCCATACAGGAGGGCGGGTATTACTACAGCCCTGTAGACCATGAACTTGGTGGTAGATTTGAAGGCCTGGTCTTCAAACACTCTTTTCCGCAGGAGGCCGAAGGCAGTGCTGGCGCACTGGAGGCGATGTTGAACCTCCACATTAATGTCTGCCTTGTTGATGAGGCTCCCAAGATATGGGAAATGGTCCACGTTGTCCGGGGCTGCGCCGTGGATCTTGATGATTGGAGGGCAGTGCTGTGCGGCGATGACAGGCTGGTGAAGGACCTTTGTCTTACGGATGTTAAGCGTAAGGCCCATACTTTCATATGCCTCAGTGAATACATTGACGATATCTGGGCGTTCAGCCTCTGAATGTGCGCAGACACAGGCATCATCCGTGTACTGCAGCTCAATGAGAGAGCATCCAGCACGTCCACCGCCACCATTGAAAGGCTCAGGGCTATGTTCACTACCTATGGCTTGCCTTATATTCTGGTCAGCGACAATGGTCCATGTTTCACCAGCTCGGAATTCAATTAATTCATGACCCACAATGGCACCAAGCATGTTAGGTCTGCCCCGTTCAAGCCCGCATCCAATGGCCAAGCGGAGAGGGCAGTCCAAACCATGAAGCAAAACTTGAAATGCATCACAAACCCGCCTATCCCTGATGTTGATCAATGACCCCACTCACTTACCGGGGTCCCCCCTGCGGAGTTGCTAATGAAACATGCACTCAAAACTAGGCTCTCCTTAGTCCACCCTGACCTCAACGATCAGGTGGAAACGAGGCGTTATCGGCAAAACATGTACCATGATCGCGCGGCTGTATGACGTGACATCACTGTAAACGACCCGGTGTTTGTGCTGAATCACGGTCATGGCCCCAAATGGGTCGCTGGCACTGTTTTAGCCAAGGAGGGGAATAGAGTGTTTGTTGTCAAACTGCTTAACGGACAAACAGAAAGCATTTGGACAAGACCAAATTGCAATTTACAGGTATCCAGGAACTACCCGGAGGGGACCTTACCTTCAGCGATCCACCCAATCAGCAACAGACCTAGCTGCCAACCACGAGGGTGATCCCACCATCTCCAACAGTCCAGTCAAACCAACAGCGCTGCAAGACAGCAATGGCCCGACCAACTCACCCAGGCCAGAATTGACACTCAGACGATCAACCAGGGAGCGCAGAGTTCCAGATCGCCTCAACCTATTAACTCGCATCAAAGACTTTTGGGGGGAATGTTGTCATATATATACTCTGTGTATGTACCAAGCTGGTACCACTAGAGGGTGCAACTGTGGGAGGCCCAGGCAGGAGCTGTACAAAAGGCTGGTCACCACACGGTGAAGACACTCTGCAGTTTGAATAAAGAGACTAAGGTCACAGCAGTTCAAGCACAGCACCAGGCCTCGTGGAGTTATTCTACAGATAAGTAGGAGGAGATATTAAGGAGGAGATAAATCACCCAGGGTTTCCCTTCCTTACCGTGAGCTAGGCTGAAAAGTGCATGCACATCGGCCCTGGTGAGGAGCAGTTAGGCTTGGCTCTAATGTAGCCCACCCGGCTGTTGACAAATGACCACCCCTTGCCCAGACCCACGTGCAGACAGCCACTTGGGGAGGATGCTAGATGTTTGAAGGAGTCTGCAGAGTGAGCCCGCAGATGGAGGGAACGAGGGGGATATTTGGAAAAGGAAATTTCACAGGCTCAGAGTTTGCTCAAAGTGAGTTACGTGACTGTTGCCCTGTTGAAAAAATGTACCCATCAAGGCCTTTAGAGGGATTTAAACATAAATTTCCTGGGTCTGCTCATTTGTATTCCCATTGGTGTAAAACGGGAGTAAGTAGCTGAACTACCTGCAAATGCCTGTGCAGCCTTTAACATCACGGTTCAGCCTTCAATCTTCAGTAGCTGACTGGGGGACATCCAGGTTGGAGAGAATCAGTGCTTGGCTCACTTCATGCTCTAATAACTTCACTGCATGTCTTAGTAATATTTTTCTGTTATTGTTATTGTTGCAGAATTGCGAGCACTGAGACACCATCTGGACCTAGAGGGCAGCAAGTCAGGGCACTAGAGAAGAGAAACATCGAACTTTACTGATGACCCTCCTCGAGGAATTCGAAGGCAGGATTCTCCTGGGGTGGAGGCTACCCAGAAATGTAGCTTATGCCACCTGGAGGGAGGAGGCACTGGCACTGAATGCCAACTCCTTCACCCCAGCACTGCAGAACAGGGCCAGGAAAAGTTCAATGCCTTCAGCAGGGCTGGCAAGGTAACATACTAGACACTTCCTTGCCCACCATTAGAACCAGAATACTCTTCACCCGCTTAAAGCATCACTTCTACAACTAACCTCTTCATATTGCACCCTGTTAAAGCAGCTCCCTGATAGAGAATTCAAACAGGCTGCATTCAGTCAGGCTGTGAGAATTCACAGACCCCAAGTCAAAGCTACTACGTGCAACTCAGCCTGTTGCATTAAGTCATCAATCAACTTGACATTTTAGGACCTTGGGTAGCGAGCCAATTAAAGGTTAACAGACTATCAATTGAGCCAATAAGGTCAAAGAAGGTGAGTTCTTTTCTGTAAATTGAACCAGGTATAAGTACAGCCATTTTGGCCATGTGGTCTCAGAAGGACAAAGGCCTGGCTTAAAGCCAAGAGCTTGTTGCTGCTGCCAGAATAAAGTTACATTAAAACTACAACCGGAGTTCGTATTTCATTGGAAATTAAGAGATCTCTAACACACCCTAACCCAGCTCCTGCACAGCAGTTACAAGCACAACCCTAAAACCCCTGCTTCCACTTTAACACCCTCATACCCCTGCCTCTCTTATCTCATCTCTCCCATGCCATTTGGCACACACTCATCAACTAGCCTTACCCTCACAAATTCTATCTTCTTGAAGGACAAGGTGGCACACAATCCCAGGCCATCAGAGGGGGTATCGCACCTTAAACCACCTTCTTCTTCTTAGACAGTCCCTCAGATCAAAGATGACTTGCTCCCACGCCAAAACGGATCTGAGTTCACAGGTGTTTCAATGAAGGACCGGATATTCCGGATCCCGAACTACATCCTGAAGGGTGGAAGATGCCTGTGTGTGGATTTTTTTAACGTGGGGTGACCGTTGCACACCAGCCACCACACGGGCTTGACAGAGCGAGGTCTTGGTCCAGTGGCAAGGGTTAACCAGGACGACTGGAGACCTGCTCTGCTGCACGGACCGAGTGCGCTCACATATCGCACAGTGTGGGCTGGTCCGTGCTGCCCCTGGGCCGTCGGCTCTTCTGGGCCCTGAACTCCCGCCTCACCTTTAACCACCTCACCCTCGTGGACAGTTATTGTGCTCCTACTGTGCGAGAGGGTGAGGTCAGTGGCATCTTGCCAATGCCAGGTTAGTAACTGATTACTTACACTGTCGTCCTCCCATCCTCTTTCTCTGTCTCCTTAATTCTAAGGGGGTAATGCTCACTGATTCTTACATTCAGTGCAGCACTGTCGGAGGTGCCGTCATTCGGATGAGACGTTAAACCGAGGCCCCGTCTGCTCTGTCAAGTGGACGTAAAAGATCCCATGGCATTATTTTGAAGAAAGGCAGGGGAGTTATCCCCGGTGTCCTGGGCCAATATTTATCCCTCAATCAACATAACAAAAAAACAGAGTATCTGGTCATTATCACATTGCTGTTTGAGGGAGCTTGCTGTGCACAAATTGGTTGCTGCGTTTCCCACATTACAACAGTGACTACACTCCAAAAGTACTTCATTGGCTGTAAAGTGCTTTGTGACGTCCGATGATCGTGAAAGGCGCTGTATAAATCTAAATGGACATTGCTGTCCTGCAGATCCACCAATGGGGGCACAGTAGAAGGAAGATGAAGAAGATGATAATGAGGAGGAGGACCGGGGGAGCTTTATTTCCATCGTTGTGTACGGTGATGATGATGAGGAAGAAGAGGATGAGGATCAGTCCGTCCACCAGTTGCAACTGTTTACCCTGCCTGATATTCATCTGCCCCGAAACCCTTCAACATCACCTGTGGAAAGTTCTTCCTCCAGCCCAGGCATCAGCTCAGAGACTTTCAGCCGGGGTGGGGGAATTAGACAGTATGATGCACAGAGCGTGAGAGAACCAGAGCAGTGGGCAGTGGGTGACAATGTGCCACCTTCTCATAGGAGGAGAAGGCTGCAAATGGCGTCAGAGTTGTGAGACCAGGAACTCATGGGTACTCACTTCAAAACAACAACAACCACCTGTATTTATATAGCGCCTTTAACGTAGTGAAATGTCCCAAGGCGCTTCACAGGAATATTATGCGATAAAAATTTGACACCGAGCCACATAAGTAGAAATTAGCGCAGGTGACCAAAAGCTTGGTCAGAGAGGTCGGTTTTAAGGAGCGTCTTCAAGGAGGAAAGAGAGGTAGCAAGGCGGAGAGGTTTAGGCAGGGAGTTCCAGATCTTGGGGCCCAGGCAACAGAAGGCACGGCCACCGATGGTTGAGCGATTATAATCAGGGATGCTCAAGAGGGCAGAATTAGAGGAGCGCAGACATCTCGGGGGGTTGTGGAGCTGGAGAAGATTACAGAGATAGGGAGGGTCGAGGCCATGGAGGGATTTGAAAATAAGGATGATAGTTTTGAAATTAAGGCATTGCTTATTCAGAAGCCAATGTAGGTCAGCGAGCACAGGGGTGATGGGTGAGTGGAACTTTGTGCGAGTTAGGACATAGGCTGCCGAGTTTTGGATGACCTCAAGTTTACGTAGGGTAGAAGGTGGGAGGCCAGCCAGGAGTGCGTTGGAATAGTCAAGTTTAGAGGTAACAGAGGCATGGATGAGGGCTTCAGCAATGGATGAGCTGAGGCAGGGGTGGAGACAGGTGAAAGGAAGGATGTTTGATGAAGATCTAATCTATCTGCAGGCCCTGAGGTCTGTCAGTGAGGAGGTGCAGCACCTGTCTGCTGTGCCTCCCGGGTCCTTTGGGGAAACATGACGGAAGCCTTGTCTTTGTTGAGGGACCAATGGAGCGAGTGGCTGCTTCACTGGGATCTGCAGCGCCCCGGCTAAGGAGCGAGCAGGGACAAGTCGGTGCTCCGACCTTCATGGAAGCTGTGCAGCCAATAGGGGACAAACTGGAGCTCAGTCGTGAGACATATTCTTACCACATCACTGAGAAGCACACTGCACAAGATGGCTTCCAACAGAAAACTGTCATCATGTGACCTTGCCACATGACCATTCATTATTTACATCAGTAGTTGCATTCCATTGGTGGTCCACTAGGGGGAGCTCTATATTACAAGTATGAATCCTGGGGCTAGACTTTCCACTAGGTGGCTAAGGCCCCAAAAAATGGACCCTGTTCCAGCGATGTGGGACGTCTCGGCTGTGCTGATCGCCGGCACATCGGCCATTTTTTTTTTGCGATTTTCCACTCGGCCTGGCGATGTCAAATGGGCAATCTGATTTTTCAGTGATCTCACGATCGCCCAAAGAAAACAGAAGTGAAACGCAAGTCATAGAAAAAAAAAAGCTCCCCTAGCAACGCTATTGTGCGCATGTGTGGGATTTTTTTTTGGTTGCTTTTTTTTGCTGTGTTTTGAGAGGTCAGGGGTCATCGCACATGCTTAGAAGCACAGGGAGGGTCAGAGAGAGCAGGAGAGAGAGAAGGAGAGAGGCTTGTGTGTTATTCTGTGCTTAATAGTTGTATTTGAAGGAAAACACTGAGAAATCTGACAAATCTGACAAATCTGATAGATCTTTTCATTTCATTTCATTTCATTTCTTAAAATAATGGCAAAGCAGGGAGAAAGAGAAAGAGAAAGTGAAAGGAGAAGGGCCAAAGCCTTGAGCAAGGAGGCTAATGAGGCCATTGTAAATGTCGTAAGTACAAGATGGGAGGACTTGACATGGGGTGGGAATGGGAAACCTCCACCCCAGGCATATCGTAGAATATGGATCGAGTTTGCCGATGTAGTAACATCGGCATCAAATGGAGTGTGGACTCCAGACCAGTGCCATAAGAGATGAAACCGCCTGCTGGCAGCAGCCAGAGTAAGTTGCATTTTATATTTTATATTTAAAATCATATTTAAAATCATACATATGTATTATTTAAATTATGGTTATAAATTTTAATTAGAATCTTCATTGTCATTTCCTTATAATATAAAATAATTAAATTAGTAATTAATTTATGTACCCTAACACTAAGTTGAATCTTATAGTATGAAAAATTATTCATATGCAATGCAATGTTAATTATTAATTGAACATTTAAATCTGTCAGTCTTAAACGTTTATTGTCAAGTCCATTAGCTTATCCCGTGCAATGTTATCTTATTTACAGAAGAAGATATCTATCAACCGTGCGGAGCAAAGGAGGATGGGAGGCCCGCCCCGCTACGGTACATGTGTTGAATCAATACGAGGAGCTTGCGGTGGCCTTGCTGGGGCCTGAAAGCCGTTCGGTCACCACCCATGGTGTAGCCGAACCCACCCTTGAGTCTCATGAGTAATGGGAACTGTGCACTGTGCAATGTGTCAAACATTACTAAATACATACTAAAAATATCGTCGTTACGCATGTAATGTTATGCAATTACAATTCAATAATTTTGATGTACTCTTGATCTACGAATGAGGCCATGTTAGCCCTGGTGAAACCTTGTGCATATGGGGTTTTTAAAAGTATTACAATGTTTTGGGTTATTGAAATATTGATATGTATTGATATGTATTGTTATAATTTGTTTAGAAATTTAATTAATCTTTCTAAGGCCAAGTGTCCGTTGAGTCCGTTGAGTTATCGGAGACATCCGCAACTACCGATCCTTCAAACAGCTCGCAGGAGGAAGAGACGGAAGAGGAGGAAGTTATTACTCAAGTTAGTACTCAAACTCAAGTTGAACAAAAGCAAGAGGAGGAGGAGGAGGAGGAAGACGATATTGATGAGATTGTTTTTGTGGGGGGGGGGAACAACCTGCGGCTATCTCTATTGAGATGGAAGAGGCACCAGGACCAAGCGGTGTGCAGGTGGCGACACCAAGGCGCGTAATGTTGCAAATGCCGACCCCATGGAGGTCCGGTCAGCGGGGTGAGCAATCGCCTACCATGGAGGACCAGACTGAGAGCTTATTATCCCTGTGCAGGGAGATGGTCGCGATTGGCCGTGACCTTATCCAGGGGTTTGCGGGATTCTCTGCAAACTGGAGTCAGCTCTCCATGAACTAGAGCCAGTTTCCAGCAACCTGGAGCGAGTTCTGCACGAACTTCTCCAACTTGTCTTCTGAGCAGGCACAGACAGCACGGGATTCGTTGGAGGCCATTCGTCAGCAGACAGCCGCAACCAATGTCCTATGGCTGGACACAGCGCTGCACCCCAAGGTGTCATCTCTGCTCGTAGTGAGACCCCGAGCACGCAATCGAGTACGGAGGGCACAGTTCCTCCTGACTCGGAAGTGGAGCTTCGAGCTTCCGCTTCCGCTCCGTCACCTCCACCACGACAGGAAGTCTTGCCGTCCCACTCTGCACAACGTCTTGGTGTCGGTCTGCGTAGACCAAAATGGGCGGGTGGGGTACGAACACGGGGTGGGACTGGACCTGGAGGGAAACGTGGCGCAGGTAGGGAGGGGGGAGTTTTTCCAAAAGTTTATTCGTTCAATGTTCAAAGTTCAATTGTTCTTGGTTTGTTAATTGGTAAAGTTTTGGGGATTTGAGGGAAGGGTGGGTTGGTACGGGAGGCGGGGGGCGGGGGGGTTGGAGGGAGGGTATAGTTAAAAAGTTTATTAAAGTTTATTAAAAATTCATTTTTTTATCTTTGTTAACAAAAAATTTCTTTAATTCAACAAATTTTCAGTGTCTTCTCTCTTAGTTACATTAGTTATCAACTTTACAGTTGTTAATCCATATGTGTTCTTTTACTATACCAGTACTTTATTTAAACTTAAACTTTATTTAAACTAAGCATAAATTCTGATGATAGGCAAGACAACAAGGAAACCCCACGCAAATTAAACTTTTGATTCACCCTCACTGTAAATCAACATTTGAATGTCCACATTTAGCGAGTGGAACCCCTTTCTGTTACAAAAGACCTCCTCGTTCTTTAAGGGTGCTTTCAGGGCAATGTGCGTACAGTCTATTGCTCCCTGCACCTTGGGGAAGTCTGCTATTCTCGAGAAACCCAAAGTCCTCTCGGTCTATGCCTCCCTGGTCATTGTGAAGCTTATGAAGTCTCTCCATGAATGTAAAGAGCTTCAGTCACCTGTCAACTGCAGCAGTGTGTAGCGTGCTGAGAGATATAGCAGATGTCAACAGTTGAAGCCTGAAAAGATCCCGATGCGCAGAAGGCTAGGGCAGCAGTAACCTTCACCTCAACGGACAGTGCGGTTCTGATGGTGCTGGAAGGCTGCAGATCACCCTTGACAAGTTGACATATCTCATCGATGACCTCCTTCCGGAATGGCAGCCTCCTAAGACAAGCATTTTCAGACAAGTTCAGGTAAGATAGCTTTTCCAAGTTCCTTTGTTTGCTGTACGGTCGCCTCCTCTGTCTTCATCTCCATCTACACATTACTGTGCTACCTCTTCGATTGATCCTTTTAGTAACCAGTGTGTGAGCAGCTGCAATTAAAGGCAGGGAAAGCATAGGCCCCATCACTATCAATAATTACTTTCACTAATTTTAGTAATCTCTCTACTCTATACTCTCTAATCACTGTACTCTCTGTACTCTCTACGCTGTATAACAGTCAATTTTATAGGCCCCAACAATATCAGTAAATAACTTCACTCTGTAAAAGCTATTTACAAAATAATTTCAATATATAAAGGCTTTTTTCCAAAAATAACTTGATAGTACCTATATATTCCCTGTCCCAATATTCTGAGTACAATTATCTTTAAATAATGGGCTAGACTTTCCACTTCACAGTGCCCATCTATGGCCCATCTATGGCCCAAAACGGACCTCTTTCGCCCATTTTGAGCAAAAAGTGGAAACTAGGCCCAAAATATCACCCGAAAATTAGGTGCCTAAGTTTCCATTTTGATCGCCGAGAAGATCGGCGAAATTATAGCCCACACAAACCCATCCCAAGTTTCAGCATCTAGCATAGACATAAACATAGAAAATAGGTGTAGGAGTAGGCCATTTGGCCCTTCGAGCTTGCACCACTATTCAATAAGATATGGCTGACCATTCCTTCAGAACACCTTTCCTGCTTTCTCTCCATACACATTGATCCTTTTAGCCATAAGGGCCACATATAACTCCCTCTTGAATATATCCAATGAACTGGCATCAGCAACTCTCTGTGGTCAGGAATTCCACAGGTTAACAACTCTCTGGGTGAAGAAGTTTCTCCTCATCTCAGTCCTAAATGTCCTACCCCTTATCCTTAGACTGTGTCCCCTGGTTCTGGACTTCGCCAACATCAGGAACATTCTTCCTGCATCTAACCTGTCCAGTCCCGTCAGAATTTTATATATTTCTATGAGATTCCCTCTCATTCTTCTAAACTCCAGTGAACAAAGGCTCAGTCGATCCAGTCTCTCCTCATATGTCAGACCAGCCATCCCGGGAATCAGTTTGGTGAATCTTCGCTGCACTCCTTCAATAGCAAGAACGTCCTTCCTCAGATTAAGAGACCAAAACTGAACACAATATTCCAGGTGAGGCCTCACCAAGGCCCTGTACAAATGCAGTAGGACCTCACTGCTTCTATACTCAAATCCCCTAGCTATGAAGGCCAACATACCATTTGCCTTCTTCACCGCCTGCTGCACTTGCATGCCAACTTTCATTGACTGATGTACCATGACATCCAGGTCTCGTTGCACCTCCCCTTTTCATAATCTGCTGCCATTCAGATCATGTTCTGCTTTCGTGTTTTTGCTCCCAAAGTGGATAACCTCACATTTATCCACATTATACTGCATCTGCCATGCATTTGCCCACTCACTTAACCTGTCCATATCACCCTGCAGCCTCTTAGCCTCCTCCTCGCAGCTCACAACGCCACCCAGTTTAGTGTCATCTGCAAACTTGGAGATATTACACTCAATTCCTTCATCTAAATCATTAATGTATATTGTAAATAGCTGGGGTCCCAGCACTGAGCCCTGCGGCACTCCACTAGTCACTGCCTTCCATTCTGAAAAGGACCCATTTATCCCGACTCTCTGCATCCTGTCTGCCAGCCAGTGCTCCATGTCAGTACATTACCCCCAGTACCATGTGCTTTAATTTTGCACACCAATCTCTTGTGTGGGACCTTGTCAAAAGCCTTTTGAAAGTCCAAATACACCACATCCACTGGTTCTCCCTTGTCCACTCTGCTAGTTAGTTCCTCAAAAAATTCTTGAAGATTCGTCAAGCAGGATTTCACTTTCATAAATCCATGCTGACTTGGACTGATCCTGTTACTGCTTTCCAAATGCGCTGCTATTTCATCCTTAATGATTGATTCCAACATTTTCCCCACTACTGATGTCAGGCTAACCGGTCTATAATTACCCGTTTTCTCTCTCCCTCCTTTTTTAAACAGTGGTATTACATTAGCTACCCTCCAGTCCATAGGAACTGATCCAGAGTCGATAGACTGTTGGAAAATGATCACCAATGCATCCACTATTTCTAGGGCTACTTCCTTAAGTACTCTGGGATGCAGACTATCAGGCTCCGGGGATTTATTGGCCTTCAATCCTATTTCTCAGCACTTCGCTGGGCCAATGCAAGGCCCAAAAGAGTGCTGAGAAATAGTTGCTTTTTCTGGGCTAAGCAAATGAAAATGGGCACTACGGATGCAATTTTGACTTCAATGGAAGGATGGAGGATTAATTGTGATTTAATTCGAGAGCTAGTTGTACTCAGAATATTGGAACAGGGAATATAAATAGGTATTATTCTGTTATTTTTCATAAATATAATAGAATTTATTAGGTTTTATATATTGGATTTATTAAATAGCTTTTGCAAAGTGAAGTTATTTACTGATATAGAATTTATGAGGTTTTATATATGTAAAGTTATTTACTGATATTGTTGGGGCCTATCAAACTGATTGGTAAACAGTGTATAGAGTACAGAGAGTGCAGAGTACAGTGATTAGATATTGTTGAGAGATTATTAAAATTAGACATCAGCATGCACCACACTGCTGCATATGACAGGTGACTGAAGCGCTTCACGCTTGTGGAGGGACTTCCTAATCTTCACAATGACCAGGGAGGCACAGACCGAGAGTACTTTCGGTTTCCATAGAATAGCAGACTTCGCCAAGGTGCAGGGAGCAATAGACTGCACGCATGTTGCCCTCAAAGCACCCTTAAAGAACGCGGAGGTCTTTCGTAACAGGAAGAGGTTCCACTCGCTAAATGTGGACGTTCAGATGTTGATTTACAGTTAGGGTTAATCAATAGTTTCAATTGCATGGGGTGTCCTTGATGTTTTGCCTGCACTGGTCTATCATCAGAATTTATGCTTAATTTATAAAGTTTAGTGTTACTAAAGTGTTACTAAAGTACTCATATATTAAAAGAATAAACAAATATGGATTAACATCTGTATAGTTGATAACTAATGTAACTAAGAGAGAAGACACACAGAATTTATTGAATTAAAGAAAACATTTTTTATTAACAAATATGAAAAAAAAATTTGATAAACTATCCCACCGCCCCCCACATCAACCCACCTTTCCCTCAAATACACAAAATCTTAACAATTAACAATTAACCAATAACAACTAACAAAATTAACAAAACAGGAACAAGAACAATAGAACAAGTGAACAAACTGTGAAAAAACTCCCCCCTCCCTACCTGCGCCACGTTTCCCTCCAGGTCCAGTCCCACCCCGTATTCGTACCCCACCCGCCCATTTTGGTCTACGCAGACCGACACCAAGATGTTGTGCAGAGTGGGACGGCAAGACTTCCTGTCGTGGTGGAGGTGACGGAGCAGAAGCGGAAGCCTGAAGCTCCACTTCTGAGTCGGGAGGAACTCCGTATTCGCTTGCGTGCTCGGGGTCTCACTGCGAGCAGACACGACACCTTGGGGTGCAGCGCTGTGTCCAGCCAGCAACGCATGCCGTAGGGCATTGGTTGCGGCTGTCTGCTGACGAATGGCCTCCAACGTCTCCCTTGCAGTCTGTGCTTGCTCGGAAGACCAATTGGAGAAGTTCGTGCAGAACTCACTCCAGGATGCTGGAAACTGGCTCCAGGTCGTGGAGAACTGGCTCCAGTTCACAGAGAATCCCGCGAAACCCTGGATAAGGTCGCGACCAATCGCGACCGTTTCCCTGCATAGGGATATCAAGCTCTTTGGCTGGCCCTCCATGGTAGGCAATTGCTCACCACACTGACCGGACCTCCGTGCGATCGGTGTTTGCAAAATGACATGCCTTAGCGTCATCACCTGCATACCGCTTGGTCCCGGTGCTTCTTCCATCTCAATCGAGATGGCCGCAGGTTGTTCCCTCCCCACAAAAACAATCTCCTGCTCCTCCTCCTCCTCCTCCTCCTCCGTCCCTTTCTCCTGCAAGTTGTTGGAGGGGTCCATTATATTTGCGGATGTCTCGGCTACCGAGCATTGCTCAACAGACACTTGACCTTAGAAAGATGAATGAAATTTCTAAACAACTCATAACAATACATATCAATACATATCAATACTTCAATATCAATATCAATATTTCAATAACCCAAAGCATTGCAATACTTTGCAAAACTACATATGCACAAGGGTTCATCAAGGTTAACATGGCCTCATTCGTAGATCAAGACTACATCGAAATTATTGAATTATAATTGCATAACATTACATGCCTAACGACAATATTTTTTGCATGTATTTAATAATGTTTGACACATTGCACATTTCCCATTACTCACTAGACTCAAGGATGGGCCCGGCCATGCCACGGGTCGTGACTGAATGGCTTTCAGGCCCCACCAAGGCCACCGCAAGCTCCTCGTATGCATTAAATGTATGCACCGTCGCGGAGCCGCCACCTGTCCTCCTTTGCTCTGTGCAGTTGATACTTATCTTTTTCTGTAAATGATCATTTAACATTGCATGGCATAAGCTACTGTACTTGACAATAAACATTGAAGACTGACAGATTTAAATGTTCAATTATTACATAACATTGTAGTGCATATGAATAATTTTTAATATTATTCTAATTATAAACAGCAAGTAAATAATATATATGTATGATTTTAAATATGACTTTTAAATATGTTTTAAATATTAAAATGCAACTTACTCTGGTAGCTGCATATGAATAATTTTTAATACTATAACATACAACTTACTATTCGGGTGAATAAATGTAATTTTTAATTGAATGTAATTTTTTAATTAATGTTATTACTTTACATTATAAATAAATAACATTGAGGATTTTGTTTGCAATTTATAAACATGAAGTAAATAATACGTATGTGTGACTTTAAATATGACTTTTAAATATGTTTTAAATACAGATAATCCAACTTACTCTGGCAGCTCCCAGCAGGCTGTTCCGTCTCTTACGGCACTAGTCAGCTGTCTGCACCTCATTTGATGCCGATGTAACGACATCGGCAATCTCCAGCCAAATTTGTCGATAGTCACAGGGTGGAGGTTTCCCATGGCCACCCCGTGTCAAATCCTCCCACCTTGTTGAGACCATGTTTACAAGGGCCTTGATGGCTTTTGCCCTTTGCCTCTCCATCTCCCTTGATTTTTGTGGTTCCATTGATGATTTTTAAAAGTTAACAGATAGCTAATCGAAAATAGCTAGCAATACAATCAAATGTAATACATATTTTGAATAGATTTCTCAAATTATCAAATATTTCTTCCTCACTGCTTCCTCATTGCTTCTCTCCTTCTCTCCTTCTCTCTCTCTCCCACTCTCTCCGATCCTCCCTGTGCTTCTGAGCATGTGCGATGACCCATGAACTCTCCAAACGCTGCAAAAAAAATCAACCCCCCAAAAAATCCAAACATGCGCACAATAGCGTTGCTAGGGAAGATTTTTTTTTGACTTCCGTTTGACTTCCGCTTTTTTTGGGCGATCGTGAGATCGAGGAAAAATCAGATCGCCCATTTGACATCGCTGGGGTAAGGCCGAGTGGAAAATCGGCAAAAAAAAATGGGCCTTGAGCCGGCGATCAGCACGGGCGATACATCCCACATCGCTGGAGTAAGGCCCATTTTTTGGGGCCTTAGTCACCTCGTAGAAAGTCTAGCCCAATCTCTCTAAATAACTCACAACTAATCCTCCATCCATTGTCTGAAGTTCAAAATGGTGTCCGTAGTGCCCATTATCCTTCTCTTAGGCCCAGATAAAGCAACTATTTCTCAGCACTTTTTTGGGCCTTGCATCAGCCCAGCGAAGTGCATGCTAGGTGCTGAAACTTGTGTGGCCGATCATTTGGGCGATCATCTCAGCGATCAAAGTGGAAACTTAGGCACCTGTTTTTCTGGCGATGTTTTGGGCCTAGTTTCCACTTTTTGCTCAAAATGGGCGATAGAGGTGCGTTTTGGGCCATAGGTGTGCATAGATGGGCGATGTGAAGTGGAAAGTCTAGCCCCTGGATTCCAGATCATGGCGACAACTGTGTCTCGGGGCCTTCGGGGTCTGAGAGCTGCCTTTACACCAGCCATCCCGCTGAGCAGCAGGGCCAGGCAACCAGGGGCCCAGGGAAAGCTGATGGCTGGAGTCCACCTGCCCGAGAATGTCATCTCTCGGGACATTCAGCACAAGCCGGGCCTCCGGCCTTCCCCCCTCAGAGAAACCACATCAGTGGAACATGGGAGGTGAGACTAGGCTGCCCATGAGCAAGCTCCAGGGACGCAACCAGCAGAGGCTTCCTGGGAGGACCAGACTGTCATGAAACAAGGGCCGCCTCTGACCATAAATCTTTTGTACAGCATCAGTACTCAACCATCCCCTCTGACCCTGACCCGCGGGGGGCATCTAGAAGAAGCACAAGAACTGGTTAAAAGAAAAGCCCCCAGGGGAAGCACACTGTTATGAAAGAGCAGAATAATTGTGCTCACTTTGGAATTCACTGCAATAAATGGAATATGCTCTCCTGCAACCACTGATCTGCTCAATCACTCTCTCACCTCCACCTTTCATACCCGTGTCTGCAGTAAAACCTTGTTCTCTCTCACCCGCATACGGCCTCCACTTTCACTCCCTTAATTCCGAGGAACACAGACTTGAATGATTATGGCGGACAAACCGGTTTAGCCAATCCCTCACCAGATCTGGCTGGACCACAGGAAGTACTATCGGGTCCTGCTCTCCTCTGCCAAAACTGCTCACTGTTCCAGGATCATCGTGCAATAACTCTCGGCTTCCCTTCTCCACCACAAACCATCTTCAGTGTCAGCCGTGGCTCAGTGGTTCGCACTCTCGCCTCTGAGTCAGAAGGTCCCACTCCAGGGACATGAGCACATAAATCTAAGCCGATGCTCCAGTGCAGTGCTAAGGGACAGCTGCACTGTTGGAGGTGCCGTCTTTCAGATGAGATGTTAAACCCAGGCCCTGTCTGCTCTCTCAGGTGGACGTAAAAGATCCCATGGCACTATTTCAAAGAAGAGCAGGGGAGTTTTCCCTGGTGTCTTGGGGCCAATATTTATCCCTCAACTAACATAACAAAAAAACATTATCTGGTCATTATCACATTGCTGTTTTTGGGAACTTGCTGTGCGCAAATTGCTTGCCGGGTTTACAACAGTGATTACACTCCAAAAGTATTTCATTGGCTGTAAAGCGCTTTGGGACGTTCGGTGGTCGTGAAAGGCGCTATATAAATGCAAGTCTTTTATTTTTCTTAAGCCCCTCTTCCTGGCCCCCTCCATCCTCTCCCTCAACACGTACAAGGAGCTTCTGGACTCACTAAGATTGAGTTGCCTCTGCCACACAGCACCCTTCTCCTACAGCACCAAGCCCAGTTTCACCCCAAGTTCCCCCTGCCCTCACCAGCCTTCAGTTTCCCTCTTATCTTCCCTTGTGCCCTCTCCGAGCTCATCTTGTCGACGAGCCCCATCTTCTGTGCCCACTGCACTGCTGACCACCCAGAGAATCTCCCGCAAACGCTTCTCTTCCCGCTCCTATGCCATCGCCCCCCCGGTGTCCCCCAAGAATCCATCCTTGGCTCCCTCCTACTTCTCATCCACATGCTGTCCCTTGGTGACATCATCTGGAAACACAGTGTCAGGTTGCAGATGTACGCTGACGATACCCAGCTTCACCTCACTTCCCTCGACCTCTCCACTCTCTCTAAATTGTCATGCTGCTTGATTGACATCCAGTGCGGGGTGGGCAGAAATTTCCTCCAAATAAATATTGGGAACACCAAAGCACTTGACTCCAGTGCCTGCCACAAATGCGTTCCCTAGCCACCGACTCCATCCATCTCCCTGGCAACAGTTGGGTGGAAACTGTTTGCAAGCTTGGTGCTGTATTTGACCCCGAGATGTGCTTCTGACCCCATATCCTCTCCAGCAGCAACACCACCTATTTCCCCCTCCGTAACATCGCCCGTCTCCGCCCCTGCCTGAGCCTGTCTGTGCTGACACCTCATCCAAGCCTTTGTTACCTCCAGACTCAACCTTTCCAAAGCTCTTCTGGCCGGCCTCCATTTTCTAACTTCAATAAACTTGAGCTTTTCCAAAACACTGCTCCCCGTGTCCTAACACACACCATCCCGCTCACCCATCACCCCTGTGCTCACTGCCCCGTGTCCTAACACACACCATCCCACTCACCCATCACCCCTGTGCTCACTGCCCCGTGTCCTAACTCGCACCAAGTCCCGCTCACCCATCACCCCCTGTGCTCACTGCCCCGTGTCCTAACTCGCACCCAGTCCCGCTCACCCATCACCCCCTGTGCTCACTGCCCTGTGTCCTAACTCACACCAAGTCCAGCTCACCCATCACCCCATGTGCTCGCTGCCCTGTGTCCTAACTCGCACCGAGTCCCGCTCATCCATCACCCCCTATGCTCACTGACTTACATTGGCTCCCGGTTAAGCAACACCTCGATTTAAAAATTCTTATAATTTGCTTTCATATCCCTCCATGGCCTCGCCCCTCCCTATCTCCGTAACTCCTTCCAGCCCCACAATCTTCCGAGTTCTCTGTGCTCCTCCAATTCTGGACTCGTCCATCCCAGATTTCAATCACCTAACAATAGTGGCCGTGCCTTCAGCTGCCTGAGCCCCAAGCTTTGGAATTCCCTCCCTAAAACTCTGTGCCTCTCTACCTCTATCTCCTCATTTAAGAGTCTCCTTAAAACTGACCTCTGTGACCAGACTGTTGGTCACCTATCTCCTTATGCGGCTCGGGGTTAATTTCTATCTGATTTACACTCCTGTGAAGCACTGGGGGATATGTTTTTGAAGTAGAGAATCATCCCAAGGCACTTCACAGGTGGGTAATCAGAGAGCCAAAGAGGGAGACATGAGGACAGGTGCCCCAAAGCTTGGTCACAGAGGTAGGTGAGAGGGGAAGACTGAGAACGAGACAGGTAGCTCAGGGGAAGCAATTTAAAGGATTACAAGTGGTGGGGACAACTTTCACTTGAATTTTCTCACTCAAAATAACTTCCGAGGCCATTAATATGCTGACAATGTCGAGGAACTTCATCCCCACAATGTGACCAAGCGACTTGCGTACATCAATGCAAAACATGTCCCAGCACAAAAGGTACGTTCCCGGAAACCTCCAGTGTACACTGACACACACCGGCACACAAAAACCTGCTTCTAAAGGCAAATATTTGGGGCGGATTTTCCGTTCTTCTGCGCTCCGTTTTTCACCCCGGAGCGGCATCAATGGCGGGGGTGAGGTGTTCCAGGCGAGCGGTCAGCCTCTAGCGCCCCGCAGCAATCCTCGGGTCCGGTTTAGCGGTGGCGCGGAGCAGCACCGCCCGGAAGAGCTGCGCCCGGTGTGCAACGCCCCTGGTCACGACACCGGCGCGGGTTTGAGCTCCTGCCCGACCCGCCCGCCCTGCAGTGTGCCCCGCACTGACCCCTGGGAAATCGGGCGGTCCCACCATCCCGACAGCGGAGAGGTCAGTAATGGACTCCTGAGGGAAGTGTCATTGATTTTTCTTCTAATTTTTTTGCGATTTATGTTGTGGTGGTGTGAGCAATGTTTTTGTTACATATGCAATAACTGGTAGACTGAGTACTGTTTAACTCCAAGAGGTATAACCTTAGCTCTGCTTTATTAAGGCCCGAAGTGACCAATATACAATACGTGCGTGCAGCCCAATGGCCTCCAACAGTGACGCCATCTAGTGGCTAGTGATCCCAAAAGTACATACATGACAATACTGAGATATTAACACAGTCTTTTACAAATTGAGACGGTCCGGTGTTTTACGCTCCCGTGTTGACCGTCTCAGTTCAACTCCAGCTTTGGGTGAGTGTTCAGAGTCTGTTGTGACTGGTGGCTGGGTGGCTGACCTGGTGGGAGTGGCAATGGCCTTATCAGGGATTGAAAGTCCATTTTCATTGAACATGTCAGTGATTGAAAGTCCCGATTCACTGATGACCACTGAGTCCTCTGATGACTGGGGGTAGGTTGGTTGGTTGTCGATTGTCTCTTCCTCTGACTGTTCCGGTGCGTCTGTGTGCTGCAGCTTTGTCTGATCCATATGTTTCCAGCATGTTTGCCCATTTTTGAGCTTGACAATAAATACTCTGTTGCCCTCCTTGGCCATGACAGTACCAGTGATCCACTTGGGACCCTGACCATAATTCAGAACATATACAGGATCATTTACAGAAATATCGACTGACACAGCTGCGCGATCATGATACCCTTGCTGACTTTGTCTTCTATATTCAACATGATTATTCAAATCAGGGTGTACAAGAGATAGCTTGGTCTTAAGACTGCTCTTCATCATTAGTTCAGCAGGCAAGACCCCGGTGAGCATGTGTGGTCTTGTCCTGCAACTAAGCAGTATGCATGACAGGCAGGGCTGCAGTGACCCTTGGGTTACTCGCTTCATACTCTGCTTTATGATTTGGACAGCATGTTCTGCTTGCCCATTGGATGCAGGTTTGAACGGTGCTGACCTTACATGTTTGATACTATTGCGTTTCATGAACTCTTGAAACACCTGACTGGTGAAGCACGATCCGTTGTCGCTAACAACGATGTCAGGCAGACCATGTGTCGCGAACATGACACTGAGATTCTCAATGGTAGCTGTGGATGTGCTGGATGACATGATTGAACACTCTATCCACTTTGAATATTCATCCGCCACAACTAAAAATATCTTCCCCAGGAAGGGACGTGCAAAGTCTATGTGGATCCTGGACCATGGTTTGGACGACCACGACCACAGACTCAGCAGCGATTCCGCTGGTGCTTTGCTGAGCTGCATGCAAGTGTTACACTGATGCACACATGATTCCAGCTCAGAGTCAATTCCAGCCACCATACATGAGACCTGGCGAAGGCTTTCATTATTACAATGCCGGGATGTGTGCTATGTCGCTCACGTACAAATTTCTCTCTCCCTTTCTTGGGCATAACAACACGATTGCCCCACAGTATACACTCCAACTGAATAGACAGATCGTCTTTGCGACGAATGTAAGGTTTGGTCTCCTCGCACATTTGCTTGGGTATGGCAGACCAATCACCTTTGAGGATGCAACTCTTCACCACCGATAAAATCGGGTCCTGGCTGGTCCAGGTCTTAACTTGTTGAGCCGTGACAGAGGTTCCTTCACTCTCAAAAGCATCCATAATTAACAATAGGTCTGCCAGTTGTGGTGTTTCCACCTCCGGTATGGGCAACGGCAGACAATTCTCGGTGCCAGGTCTGATAAGCGGATAATGTCAGCGCCCACCTCTGGATGCAGGATGAAGCATTGCTATTGATACCTTTGTTTTCAGAGAACAATGAAATGAGCGGCTTGTGATCTGTCTCCAGTTCAAACCGAAGACCAAACAGGTACTGATGCATCTTTTTAACCCCATACACACAGGCTAGTGCTTCTTTCTCTATCATGCTGTAGGCTTTTTCCGCATTAGACAAACTTTTTGAAGCATACGCAACAGGTTGAAGTTTACCCGACTCATTAGCTTGTTGGAGTACGCAACCAATTCCATATGATGAAGCATCACAGGCCAAAACTAAACGTTTACATGGGTCATAATGTACCAGCAGCTTGTTAGAGCAAAGCAGATTAGTGGCTTTCTCAAAAGCTCTGTCTTAAGACGCACCCCACACCCAGTTGTCGCCTTTTCTTAGCAGCATGTGCAGTGGTTCTAATAAGGTGCTCAATTTAGGTAGTTGAGTAGACCCAGGAATGAACGCAGCTCCGTCACATTCTGCGGCTTGGGTGCATTTTTGATGGTCTTGGTTTTCGCGTCCGTGGGCCTGATGCCGTCAGCAGCAATTTTCCTCCCCAGGAATTCGACCTCTGGTACCATGAAGACGCACTTCGAGCATTTCAGTCTGAGTCCCACTTTGTCCAGCCGATGTAAAACTTCTTCCAGGTTGTTCAGATGTTCCTCGGAGTCACGACCTGTGATCAGGATGTCATCTTGGAAACGGCGTTTCTGGGAACGGACTTCAGTAGACTCTCCATGTTCCTCTGAAATATTGCTGCAGCCGAGCGAATTCCAAAAGGGCACCTGTGGTAAATAAACAGTCCTTTATGTGTGTGAATGCACTTAAGTCTCTTCGACGTCTTGACCAGCTCCTGCGTCATGTAGGCCGACGTCGTCCAGTTTGGTGAACGACTTCCCCCTCGCTAGCATTGCAAACAAGTCATTAGCCTTCAGTAATGGGTACTAATCCTGTTTCGAAACCCTGTTGATCGTAGCCTTGTCGTCTCCACAGATTCTCACTGTGTCATCACTTTTCAGCTCAGGAACAATGAGGCTGGCCCATTCATTAAATTTAACCCAAGTTGCCAATGCCAAAGAACTCATAACGGTGATTGGCGGTTGTCGTCGGAGGAAGATATGATCCCTTCACGCTGGAGTCTGTCCAGTTTGATTTCGACCTTCTCCCTCATCATATACGGAACTGCCGAGCTTTATGATGGATGGGTCTTGCATCTGAGTCCACGTGGATCTGTACCTTGTCTCCCGTGAAATTGCCGATGCCTGGTTTGAACAGCGAGGGGAACTTGCTCAGTACTTGGGCACATGTATCTTCCTCCGATGACAACGCCTTGATGTCGTTCCAGTTGCATCTGATTTTTTCAAGCCAGTTCCTGCTGAACAGCGTTGGGCCATTGCCTGGGACAATCCATAGCGGTAACCCGTGAACTGCACCGTCATACGACACTTTAATTGTGGCACTGCCAATCACCGTTATGAGTTCTTTGGCATTGGCAACTTGGTATTGACTGGACTCAGCCTGAGCCTCACAGCCTTAGTATACCACAGCTTGTCGAATGCCCTCTGGCTCATTATCAATTGACTCGCCCCCGTGTCCAGTCTCATCGATACCAGCACCCCATTAAATTTCACATTGATCGTTATCAGTTTGCTCTTAGTTAGGAACAAGTACAGTCTATACATTTCCTCCTCTGGTATCTTGGATTGCGTATCCGTATCCGCGCTAGTCTGACCATCATCCTCCACGTGGTGTGTCGCAGCATGCTTGCTCATCTGAGGACACTTGCGCTGGAGATGTCCCACTCTCAGACAGCCTTTGTAACTATATTGCTCAAATTGGCACTGCTGGTGCCGATGATTTCCTCCACAACACCAACACGGAGAAATCGGATGCATTCCCGCTGGTGGATTTTGGGTGGCCACAGGTTTTGGTTAGGCACTGCCATGTGCTGCTCTGCCAAACGCTGAATCAATCATATTTACAGTACTTGCCGAGTTTTGATTTTTCACTGATGTCTGCTTTAGACTTCTATCTGTCGTCATGCATGACTGAGCGATCGTGATGGCCCTGTTCAAGTCCAACATCTCCAGTGCAAGTAGTTTACGCAGGATCACCTCGTGGTTGATGCC
Source organism: Pristiophorus japonicus (assembly GCF_044704955.1). Classification (NCBI taxonomy): domain Eukaryota; kingdom Metazoa; phylum Chordata; class Chondrichthyes; family Pristiophoridae; genus Pristiophorus; species Pristiophorus japonicus. The sequence goes on along the minus strand of NC_091994.1, from coordinate 59,295,471 downwards.
GATTACAAAGAAGTCCCGCAGCATATCTGCCAACACAGCCTCGAACTTACACGGTCCCACTTGACTTTTCACGTCGGCAACAAATTCCACCGCATTCTGGCCCTCTGAGCGAACGTGCGTGTAAAATCTGTATCTCGAGATGATGATGCCTTCGTCTGGCTTAAGGTGGTCCTGTACCAGTGTACACAATTCTTCATACGTCTTTGTTGGACTCACAGGCAGCAGTAGATTCTTTATCAGACCATAAATTTTTGGACCGCTAACCGTGAGGAACACCACCCGGCGCCGATCTGTGTCGCCGACCTCCTCCATTTTGTTGGCCACGAAGAACTGGCTCAAACGGCTCACAAAGTCTGCCCAATCTTCTCCTTCCACAAATTGCTCCAACAATCCAATTGTGCTCATTTTTGCATGCAAAGGTTCTTGTTGTCTCGTCGCCAAATGTTGTTTATGCAATAATTGTTAGACTGAGTACTGTTTAACTCCAAGAGGTATGACCTTAGCTCTGCTTTATTAAGGCCCAAAGTGACTAATATACAAAATGGCTGGCCTTTTATACTTGGACTGCACATAAGTGACGCCATCTAGTGGCTAATGATCCCTAAAGTACATACATGACAGTTTTGAGAATGTTTTTGCGGGGAATTTTTCATGACTCCCCCATCCCCCTCCCCCCCCTCGCCCCCGGCCTCTCTGGGCTCCCGGCCCAGCTCTTTAACTCAGGAGTTTCCCACGCTAACGCCCCGAGAGAGGTGTACAACGCCTCCCTTAGCGCTGCGCCCCCTGACTCAGGGCCCTGACTGAGGCGCAAACTGTTCCCGGGTGCTAACTTTACCGCCCCACCGCCGTTACCGCCCCAAAGTCAGCAAAGCCGAAAATCCAGCCCGATGTCTATTCCAAATACAGCCAGCAAACAGGTTGAAGCATATTGCCTGGTATATTACAGTACGCATGTCTGACTCCTCTTTAAATTTTGACACAAAAGCATCGCCTCAGGACTGTGGAAGCTCTCTCTCTCTCTCTGTCTCTCTCTCTCGCTTTGTCTCTCTCTCTTTCTCTCTCTCTGTCTCTCTCTCTCTCTCTCTCTCTCTCGTTCTCTCTGTCTCTATCTCTCTCTGTCTCTCTCTCTCGTTCTCTCTGTCTCTATCTCTCGCTGTCTCTCACTCTCTCTGTCTCTCGCTGTCTCTCGTTCTCTCTGTCTCTCGCTGTCTCTCGCTGTCTCTCACCCTCTCTCACTCTCTCTCACTCTCTCTGTCTATGTCTCTCTGTCTCTCGCTCTCTCTCTGTCTTTCGCTCTCTCTTCTGCCTCTCTCTCTGTCTCGCTCTCTCTTTCGCTCTCTTGCTCACTCGCTCTCAGTCTGTCTCTCGCTCTCTCTCTCTCTCGCTCTGTCTTCTGTTTCTCGTTCTGTCTCTCTCTGTCTCGCTCTCTCTGTCTCTCTCTCTCTCTGTCTCTTGCTCTCTCGCGCTCTCTGTCTTCTGTCTCTCTCTCTCTCTCTCTCTATTGCGTCTGTAAGCACTCTAGTAATGACTCCACGAGGCAAGGTATTGTACTTGAACTGTGGTGACCTTAGTCCATTTATTGCAGCTCCTGAGTGAGGGTACAGCATGGTGTGCTCCCTTTTATACCTGGTTACCTGTCGTGTACAGGTGACCCCGAGGTCTCCACCAGTTGCACCCTCTGGTGGTACAGGCATATATTATACATGGTGAATGTACATCCAGTAATCTTATGTAACTGTACATTGAGTGTACAGGTTATATACTTACGTTATACATACATAACATCACTCCCTCCTAAGTCTTGTGCCACTGGCCTTTGCACTGTGTGCTCTGGCCCGAGACTTGAGTGCCCAAAGCCCTTGCACCTTGTCTATGCTTTGGCTTGGCTCTCTCCCTGTTGACCCCCAAGTCCTTATTGCCAAAACATTGGGAAATGGTCAGCAGTGGATGGTTTGAGGTTGTAGTGGGGGTTAAATGGGTTCTGGGTGTGATCCATGTGTGTCCATGGCTGCATACATCCATCCCCCCGCCCCCCCCATACATAGACTATGTGTGTGGCTCAACACCTGCATGTACATACATGTACAGAAAAAAGAACAAAAAAAACACAGGATTAATGACATCACTGTTTGGGTTTTGCAGCAGTGGAACAATACATTTTACAGGTAAGGTACATACGTGGTATCACAGTCTTGCCCCTGGGGTGTAGGTGCAAGTGGGTAAGGACGCTAGTTCCAGAGTGACCGGACTGTGTCCAGGTTGTCTGATGGCGGCTCTGTGCCCCCTGTCAGCTGGGTGGGCTCGGATCGCCTACCTGGCTGTGTCTCAGGGCCTTTGCCGTTGCCTAGTGGTGGGCAGAGCCACAGGAGTGTGTGGCCTCCCTGACCTCCTTTGAGGGCTGCAGTGTCTCCCTGTTGTCCTTCAGTGGTAGTGGGAGCCTGGTCATCCCAGGTCCCATTGGGAGGGCTGGAGGGTGCTAGCCTCTTGCTCCCGGTGTTGGCCCTGGTGGCCAGAGAGGTAGAGCCAATCTGGGGCAGAGTGCCAGTGGTGGTGCCGTTGCCGTCCGCTGATCGCTGGCCCTGCTGTGGTTATGCTCCCTCTGTGTGTGGCCACGCTCCCTGAGGCATCACATTGGTCCCGGAGGCGCAGGCTACATGATCGGGTAGCCCGCTGGACCTGGGTGCTTCTGACGGGAGGTTGCCCTTGGTTTTATTGGCGTACATGTAGAACCCGGCATCGCACATCATTTCTTTATTTACAGTCATAATACATTGGCTCCGACCGCCCGCAATCGACACTGTTAGTTGCCTTTACATACTCGCATTTGTCAATTACATCTTTTCCATGTGTGTTACCGACATCGCTGTAGAAAGAGTGGAACTGTCCCTTTAATTGTGATGGGTTACCGGTCTCCTTTAAGAGGGCCTTGCAATCTTCACCCCAATCGGGTTCGCTGCTCGGCATCACGTGTTGTTCCCTCAACGCTGCCCCTCATGGTCTGGCCGCCGCCATCTTTACTTCAGGCGCTTCGCCTCGTGGTGCGGGCGCCATCTTCTTTCTCTCCACAAGGTAGGCTGCGGTGATCCTTTTTTTCCCAGGTTCTGCCACAGAAACAGGGAAGTTACCTTCTGCGACGATTCTCTTCCTCCGGAGTCCTGGAAGGTGAGGTCTGGTCGTTTGCGCTGGATCATCTCGCCGTTGGGTTGTGCGGCCTGTGTCGTCTCCACGCAGTTGAGTTGGGCGATTGGATTTTCAGGTGTTGTGCTGGATCCAAATTTGGGGCCGCATAGGACGCCAATTGCCGGGGCCTGGAGGTTTTCCCAGCTCCAACAGATTTGGATTTGTTTCATCCATCTTCTTCCTAGCAGTGGACCATCACCAGCACCGATCCACAAAGGTAACTTGTGCATTGCACCGCCGTGGGACACCTGGATAGCCACGCTGCCAATGACTGGGATGGTGAGCAGCTTCACCTGGATCGGGATGATTTTAGGTCGTTCGGTGGGACTGTCCCGGAGTTTGTCAATGGCCGCCTGATTCATCAGCGATTGGCTCGCCCCTGTGTCCACCTCCATCGTGACTGGAACAGAGAACTCTCAGTGGAGCAGGTAAACACTCAGTACACCTCTTCGTGGGGCTGAGCTACCTCATGGACTCTCTCTTCCTCTTCATCAGCGCTGGCGTCCGGATGATCAGCCAACTCTTCAGCGACTCGGTGAGTTAAATTTCTCTTGCACATTCGCTGGAGGTGGCCCTTCATGTTACAGCTTTTTCAAGTGTAGTCTTTGTAGCAGCACTGGTGGGCCCTGTGATTCCCTCCACAGCGCCAGCATGGGGCTGGCCGGTTGGCCCCATGTGGCAGACTCAGGGTTGTGGGACTCGGGGTTCTGCTCTCTCTACCCTGAGAGATCCCGCTAACAGCAGCCTTGCCTCTAAAAGGTGCCAGTCGGTTCACAGTACTTGCCGGGTTAGAGTCCTGGGGGTGAGACATCTGCTTGGAATCACAGGCCATGAACGCCTGGCTCACGTTAATTGCCTTCTGCAGGGTGACCGTGGTGTCCGCTGAAAGCAGCCTGTGGAGAAGGCCCTCGTGGCCGATTCCAATAACGAAGATGTCCCGCAGTGTTTCAGTGAGGTGGTCACCAAAATCACACGGTGCAGTCTGAGGTCTGCAGCATATTTTGCGATTTCTTGGCCTTCCGGCCGCCGGTGTGTGTAGAACCGGTGTCTGGCTCTGAGGATGCTCTCTTTAGGTTTGAGCTGTTCCTGTATCATCGTTACGAGCTCCGTGTACGTTTTGTGTCTCCCGCCAGGTCGTTCAGAATGACAAAGTGTTCGAGCCTTTCCACAAAGGCATCCCGGTCTTCCCCATCGGCGAATTGTTGAAAGTTGCCAAGGTTAGCCATTTTTCGCATGGAAATTTGTAATCTCGTCGCCAGTTGTTGTATCTGTAAGCACTCTAGTAATGACTCCACAAGGCAAGGTATTGTACTTGAACTGTGGTGACCTTAGTCCATTTATTGCAGCTCCTGAGTGAGGGCACAGCATGGTGTGCTCCCTTTTATACCTGGTTACCTGGAGTGTACAGGTGACCCCGAGGTCTCCACCAGTTGCACCCTCTGGTGGTACAGGCATAGTGTATACAGTGTGAAGGTACATCCAGTGTTCTTATGTAACTACATTGAGTGTACAGGGTATATACTTATGTTATACATACACAACACTCTCTCGCTCTGTGTCTCTCACTCTCTGTATGTCTCTCTCGCTCTCTGTCTCTCGCTCTCTGTCTCTCGCTCGCTCTCTCGCTCGCTCTCTCGCTCTCTCTCTCTCTTGCTCTCTCTCTCTTGGTCGCTCTCTGTCTCTCGTTCTTGTCGCTCGTTTCCTTGCTCTCTCTCTCTTGCTCTCTCTCTCGCTCTTTCGCTCTCACTCTTTCTCGTTCTCTCTCTCGCACTCTCTCTCGCTCTCTCTCACTTGCTCTCTGTCGCTCTCTCTCACTCTCTCTCACTCTGTCTCTCTCACTCTCTCTCACTCTGTCTCTCTCACTCTCTGTCTCTCTCTCTGTCTCTGTCTTGCGCTATCTCGCTCTCTTACTCTCTGTCTCACTTTCTCGCTCTCTCTCGCTCTCTCTCTTGCGCTCTCTCACTCTCTCTCTCTCTGTCTGTCTCTCGCTCTCTCACTCTCTCTCACTCATTCTCTCTCTCAGTCTCTCTCTCTCTCTGTCTTGCTTTCTCTTGCTCTCTCTCTCTCTGTTTGTCTCTCACTTGCTCTCTCTCTCTCTGTCTCTCGCTCTATCTCTCTCTCTCTCTGTCTCTCACTCCCTGTCTCTCTCTCTGTTTCTCTCTCGCTGTCTCTCGCTGTCTCCCTCTCTCTAGCTCTCTCCCTCTCTCTCATTCTCTCTCTCTCTCTCTCTCTCACTCTCTCTTGCTCTCTCACTCTCTCTCGCTCTCTCCCTCTCTCTCATTCTCTCTCTCTCTCTCTCTCGCTCTCTCTTGCTCTCTCACTCTCTCTCGCTCTATCTCTCTCTCTCTCTGTCTCTCACTCCCTGTCTCTCTCTCTGTTTCTCTCTCGCTGTCTCTCGCTGTCTCCTTCTCTCTAGCTCTCTCCCTCTCTCTCATTCTCTCTCTCTCTCTCTCTCTCACTCTCTCTTGCTCTCTCACTCTCTCTCGCTCTCTCCCTCTCTCTCGGAATGAGATGCTGATTCTGATTGATGCACAGCTACTTGAGATGCGTGACCGGGGACTGCGCTGGGCTGTGAATTTTTACAGACCGCTGATCAAAGGAAGTGGCAGCACCACAACCCATCCCATGGGTCAGCAGGTCACTGCACTCCACCCCACAGCAAACACACTGCCTGTTATATACCAGCGGGTTAGGCTTTCAAAGGGAGCCTTCTCCTTTCAAAATCAAAGATTTGACCAAATACTTCCTTTTCATTTGGGCAGAGAAAGGAGCCAGAAATCCCCTGTGTCAGTTTCATCGAATGGCATCTGCTGGAACTTGATCGGCACCCCGTCCGCCCCGTCAACCTTCACCCCGTCCGCCCCGTCAACCTTCACCCCGTCCGCCCCGTCAACCTTCACCCCGTCCGCCCCGTCAACCTTCACCCCGTCCGCCCCGTCAACCTTCACCCCGTCCGCCCCGTCAACCTTCACCCCGTCCGCCCCGTCAACCTTCACCCCGTCCGCCCCGTCAACCTTCACCCCGTCCGCCCCGTCAACCTTCACCCCGTCCGCCCCGTCAACCTTCACCCCGTCCGCCCCGTCAACCTTCACCCCGTCCGCCCCGTCAACCTTCACCCCGTCCGCCCCGTCAACCTTCACCCCGTCCGCCCCTTCAACCTTCACCCCGTCCGCCCCATCAACCTTCACTCCGTCCGCCCCGTCAACCTTCACCCCGTCCGCCCCGTCAACCTTCACCCCGTCCGCCCCTTCAACCTTCACCCCGTCCGCCCCGTCAACCTTCACCCCGTCCGCCCCGTCAACCTTCACCCCGTCCGCCCCGTCAACATTCACCCCGTCCGCCCCGTCAACCTTCACCCCGTCCGCCCCGTCAACCTTCACCCCGTCCGCCCCTTCAACCTTCACCCCGTCTGCCCCGTCAACCTTCACCCCGTCCGCCCCTTCAACCTTCACCCCGTCCGCCCCGTCAACCTTCACCCCGTCCGCCCCGTCAACCTTCACTCCGTCCGCCCCATCAACCTTCACCCCGTCCACCCCATCAACCTTTACCCCGTCCGCCCCATCAACATTCACTCCGTCCGCCCCTTCAACCTTCACCCCGTCCGCCCCGTCAACCTTCACCCCGTCCGCCCCGTCAACCTTCACTCCGTCCGCCCCATCAACCTTCACCCCGTCCACCCCATCAACCTTTACCCCGTCCGCCCCTTCAACCTTCACCCCGTCCGCCCCGTCAACCTTCACCCCGTCCGCCCCATCAACCTTCACCCCGTCCGCCCCTTCAACCTTCACCCCGTCCACCCCATCAACCTTTACCCCGTCCACCCCATCAACCTTCACCCCGTCCACCCCTTCAACCTTCACCCCGTCCGCCCCATCAACCTTCACCCCGTCCGCCCCTTCAACCTTCACCCCGTCCACCCCATCAACCTTTACCCCGTCCGCCCCATCAACATTCACTCCGTCCACCCCATCAACCTTCACCCCGTCCACCCCATCAACCTTCACCCCGTCCGCCCCATCAACCTTCACCCCGTCCGCCCCATCAACCTTCACCCCGTCCGCTCCGTCAACATTCCCTCCCTCCACCACCTGAACCATTCACCCCGTCCACCACCGGTGCACCAACACTGCCCCAATCTGCTTCAGATACAACAACGGAGCCGAGCCAAAGAAGGAGACTTTAGGAGGAGTGACCAAGAGTTGTAAAAAAAAGACTTGCATTTATATAGTGCCTTCCATGACCACCGGACCTCCCAAAGCACTTCACATCCAATGAAGTTCATTTTGCAGTGTCATCACTGTTGTAATGTAGGAAGAGTCAGTGTGTACCATCTACAAGATGCAGTGCAGTAACTCGCCAAGGCTTCTTCGGCAGCACCTCCCAAACCCGCCACCTCTACCGCCTAGAAGGACAAGGGCAGCAGGCGCAGGGGAACACCACCACCTCCACGTTTCCCTCCAAGTTACACAACATCCTGACTTAGAAATATATCGTCCGTTCCTTGATCATCGCTGGGTCACAATCCTGGAACTCCCTCCCTAACAGCACTGTGGGAGCACCTTCACCACACGGACTGCAGCGGTTCAAGAAGGCGGCTCACCACCACCTTCTCACGGGGCAACTAGGGACGGGCAATAAATGCCGACCTTGCCAGCGACGCCCACATTTCGAGAGTGAATTTTTAAAAAACTGCTCCAGCAATGCCTTTTGCACCATTACCTATGGGAGGTGGGGGAATAAACAGGTTTGGCCAATGAGTTATTAACAAGAGGACAATGTCCCTTTAATATGTGCTGCTGTCTCTTGTTGCTGGTGGATTGATTGCAGGTATCGTGCTGTGCATCCAGCCTGGGCTATCAAGGGACAGCTATGCCTGAATCACTGTGCTGTATTGAGGTTTAGGGCTTGGATAACAATTCTGTGTGGTGTGAATGAATGGGAAGTGAACCTCAGAGGTGATACATTTCAGTGCATCAATCAAACGATAATTCAATCGTTTGTGATTTATTCCAGGTTTATCACGCTGGTGTTGGAGTTTCTTGTATTGCTTTAGGTCTCCATGCCGACTGACCTCCAGAGCCAAGGGTTCCAATGCTCTCCTGCCCCCACCCTCTGCAAACATTAGCTCAAATAAAACTCTGCTGCGTGTATCCTAACTCGCACCAAGTCCCGCTCACCCACCGCCCCTGTGCTCCCTGCCCCGTATCCTAACTCGCACCAATTGCTGCTCACCCATCACCCCTGTGCGCGCTGACCTACATTGGCTCCAGGTCCGGCAACACCTCGATTTTAAAATTCCCAGCCTCCTGTTTAAATCCTGTTCATATCCTCGACCCTCCCTGTCTCAGTAACTGTAATCGAGCTTCCCCCTAGTGGACTACTGATGTACTGCAACTACTGATGTACATAGTAAAGGATCATGTGGCAAAGTCACATGATGACAGGTTTTCTGTTAAGACCCATCTTGCAGAATGTGTTTGTTAGTGATGTTGTGATGATATATTGGCTCAGAAATCCGGGTTTCTTCTTCCCGCAGGCATTTGACTGGATTCTAGAAAAAAGCAGCGCGCCTATCTGTTCCTGTTGCGCCCATGTGAGATCCCGGTCCGGAGGTCTCCCCTGACTGCGCATCGCAGCATGTGCACATCGGGACGTGCGCAGGTCAGGAGCTGGAGTCACATGGCTCTGAGCAGCCAATCAGGGACCGTATACTCCCATTCATAGTAACAGGAGTTTCATAAGTCTGAAACCCCTATTACTATGAATGAGAAACACCCCCAAACACCCAAACACTACATATAACATTAAAAGAACACCTCACATAAATACATTATAGAAATTAAAGTTGATAGAAATCTTTTTTGAAAAAAAAAATGTGCCGATTTAAAAACAAAAGTTTTAATTATGGTTTAAAATAAAATTACCTGAGTGAGCAGGGTTTTTAACATAAATATGTATTTTAAAATTTTATTTTAATATGTTTTTGATATGTTTTTAAACTCTTACGCTGGTAAAAGTAGGCAATGTGCCTGCTTTCACCAGGCACAAGAGTTCTAAGGACATTCGCGGGGCAAGAGATGGGCAAAGAATGTTCTTCTCCCCGAGATGTGTGCGATCTGTTAAGCCAGAAACTTGACAGATCGGGAAAACCGGTTTTCGGTGCATGCACATTGTGCACCGAAAACCGGCTTTTCCGATGCCTTCCCGGGTCTGTACACACTCTGTACACACTGCGTACACACTCCGTACACACTGTGTACACACTTAGTACACACTCCGCACACACTCCATACACACTGTGTACACACTCCGTACACACTGTACACACTCAGTACACACTTAGTACACACTCCGTACACACTGTGTACACACTCCGTACACACTGTACACACTCAGTACACACTCAGTACACACTCTGTACACATTGTGTACACACTCCGTACACACTCCGTACACACTGTGTACACACTCCATACACACTGTACACACTCAGTACACACTCAGTACACACTCCGTACACACTGTGTACACCACACTGTGTACACACTTAGTACACACTCCGTACACACTCAGTACACACTCAGTACACACTCCGTACACACTGTGTACACCCGGTGTACACACTGTGTACACACTTAGTACACACTTAGTACACACTCCGTATACACTCCGTACACACTCAGTACACACTCTGTACACACTGCATACACACTCCGTACACACTTAGTGTACACTCTAAGAGATAATCGAATTACCCAATCAAGCACAATGGAAATCATGGTCAAGAAACTGGACAATTCTAAAACAATGCAAAACCAGTGATAGCACATTCTCACACCCTAATCGAGTTACTGCTGACAAAGGAGACATTTGAAAATCAGTGGACAGAACAGTTCAAACAGAGCCCAAGAGATTTGATGGGAGATAACGGAGCCTTTTTTTGGAATATATCTATCCCCCAGTTTTTACAAGGAAAGACCAGCAAGGAGCAGCACGCAGACTAGCAGAACACAGGAAAACTAGCAGAACTCAAAACTAGCAGAACACAGAAAGCAGGACACAGACTGGGACACAGACACAGACACAAGCAGCCGGAGCTGGGGAGTGAAGAAATGGAGCAGTGAAGGAAACTACTAGAACTCATCAAGAACTGACTGAGCACGAGGCCCACGAAATGGAAGGTTGTCAGCAACCAAATTGACCAACCCGGGCCACCACAACCAGCGAAACGACCAACCAAAACCAACTCAGCAAAAACCGAAGAATCGACCTTTGTTCCCACTCTACAATCTACTTCGGAACGACCAACGGGGGAGAAATTAACAAAAGGGACTAAGTAGAACTATTCCTAACCAAAGAAAGTGGGTACTTACCCCATACATCCAAAATGCAACTTAGCGCATCAACGGACGCACCCCAACCGAAGACTACGCAGTCCGAAGTCCTCTCCTCCGTCCAGGGTACGGCTCGCCTAGAAAGCCAAGTGCAGCGAACCCCGAAACCGTGATTCACCGGCAACTGTCTAAAGGGATTGGTGAGCATAGCCCCTGAACCCTGAGAGCTATAACTTAGGTAGTGAGGGGAATTGGGAGGAGGGGGGAGGCTGGGATAACTTGTGTAAATGTATCTGCATTCGCCTCTTTACCCCTTTTAGAGTTTAAGCTGTATTCTTCTCCCCACAGGCTGTAATTTGACATTTTATTCAATGTGTTGTACCCTTCAGTGTGTATTGGTCTGTGTATGTTATTAAAGGTGTGCCTTTTACTTCTTTTTAAACACAATAAAGCCATACCTGCTTCCTACCTTGAAACCGATTGTCTGTCCAAGTCTGTCACAGTCCCTTCATAATTCCATTGTCTAGAACCAAGGGTGTGGGAGCGATTCAGAACCGCTCATATAAGGTCAGAAGGGAAAGCTGACCCCCTGCAAACCACCCCTTACATAATGGCGACCCAGATGGGACACTGGTGCAAGGGACGTGATAAGAGAGAGACTGGTTTCAGGAAACGAAGCAAAATGGAAGAGGGGATTTCCTCGTATGTGTTTAAGAGGGTAAATGTGGCTAAGGAGTGGGTACTCGATCTATTGTATGCTGAGCGTCCAGAAGATGCTGCAGCTCAATGGACCGAGAGCAAGGACCATTAAAAAGTCGATAGAGAAGGCTATTTGGCTAATTTGCCTTCAGCAACAGATCCGGCTTCTAGATGAGGAGAATGAGAAATTAAAGGGAATATTGAGGCAGGCAGAAGAAAGGTCCAGCACAAGGGCCACAGTCGGGGAAAGGCTGTGGACAGAGGTGGGATAGTTAAAGGAAAGTAGAGAGCTCACTAAAGAAAGGCACAAAACCCAACTGGACTTTTAGTGTCAGATTATTGAAGCCAAGAATAGCGAACTGGCATTGCGGGAAGAGAATTCCTGCCTCGCCAAGCAAGTTAAAGAGTACGGGGAGAGGGTGAGAGACATTAGGAGGGGTGGCCAAGAGCTTTAAAAGAAAGACTTGCATTTATATAGCGCCTTCCATGACTACCGGACCTCCCAAAGTGCTTCACATCCAATGAGGTTCTTTTTGCAGTGTTATCATCGTTGTAATGTAGGAAGAGTCAGTGTGTAGCATCTACAAGATGTACTGCAGCAACTCGCCAAGGCTTCTTCGGCAGCACCTCCCAAACCCACAACCTCTACCACCTAGAAGGACAAGGGCAGCCGGCGCATGGGAACAGGGCGAGGCGGAGAGGTTTACGGAGGGTATTCCAGAGCGTGGGACCTAGGTGGCTGAAGGAACGGCCGTCAATGGTGAGGCAAAAGGAAGAATAGATGCACAAGAGGCCAGAGTGAAAGGACTGGAGAATGTTTGGAGCGGGTGGTTACAGAGCTAGGGAAAGATACATTCTCGCCCACAGTGACTGCGGTAAGAATGGCAACGTAAGGCCATTGTGACCCGGGGGGGGTGGGGGAGAGGAGTTGAGGGGGGGGGGGAGGGGGGAGAAATGACCCAAACCCATTGTGTAGGGTGCCATTAACATGGCCTTTATGGGATGGGAAGAGGCAAATCCAGAAGCGGTAATTCGGAGGCACTAAGATTGGGTATCAGATCGTAGAAGAAAAGAGAGAGGCAATTTTAAGGTTCCGGGAATGAGTAGGGAGCGCTTCTTGGGAGAGTGAAAGGGAGAGTGGGAGGAAGGGAGGGGAGTGAAGCGATGGTATATTTTGACCCCATTTATGACCTAATATACATCACCAGGTTCTGTTTTTCAGACAAATGAAGCGAGCTTTCCTCTGGGTTAATTTTGCCAAGGTCCTTCCCCACACAAACTCTGCCCCCACCTTTGGCCCCATTCCCTTCACTCGCCCCCCCCTATCCCCCACCCCCTCGCCTGTCCTCTCAGGGTCAATCCCACTCGTTCCTTGCCGCAAGCTGTAGGCGGGATTCCCCTCTTCTCCTGAGAATCCCCGCCGACAGTATGGAGTGGGCTGAGGCACTTCCACGAACGCGGGAATCTGGTCCGCCCGAGGGGAGAGTGATGGATCTACGTGGCCTGTAATCGGCCAGCACTGACACATGGGCCGGGCACCCAAATGGCTGGTGCCCTGCGAAAGGGACAATGTGAGACAATCGACGCACGCCTAATTTCCATCGCTCCACCATCGGTGGCCGTGCTTTCAGCTGCCTCTCTCTTCATTTAAGACACTCCTTGAAACCTACCTCTTTGACCAAGCATTTGGTCACCAACCTCGTATCTCTTCATGTGGCTCGTTGTTAAGTTTTGTCTGATGGCGCACCTGTGCAGCGCACTGGGTCAACTTACTACGTTAAAGGTGCTATATAAATGCAAGTTGTTGTTGCCACGTTTACTGACATGGTGTAGCACCGCCATCTGTTGGTAGAAGCTGCAACTACACCCAATTCTCACATTCCACTGAAATGCGACCAAAGTCTCCGATGACCATTAATGAATACACCGCCTGCTCTTTCCCTGCCCTCTATTTTTTGAGGGACTTTTATTTTAAATTGATTGAAGCCTCAGCTACAATGACAGTGGAATGAGTCACAATTGGTTAAAGGCTTTGTTGCAACTTTGTAATCCAGAAGGTTGCAGTCACAGTTATCTGAGGGGGGCGGATTTTAACACCAAAACACAGACAGGTTGGTGTCAGCTGGGAGGTTAAAGAGTTAAAAATCCCCCAACCCGCTCACTTCCATTTTTAACAGAGGTGAGACGGGGCAAGCAGCCAATCCGCTCGCAGGAAGGGGGTTGTCACTTTAAATATTATAACGAGGCTGCGTGCCCTGTGGTGACCCTTCATTTTAAATGTAACTGTGGCTGGGAGGGTTTCCTGGCCTCGGGAACCCCCCACTTACCTGCTGGATTCAGAGACCCTGCCTCATCCAACCGTGGCCCCCCTCCCCCCCCGTGATCGAAGCACCTGCACCCTTCTGATCTCCCCCTGACCTACCCCCCTCAAAACCGCTGAGACCTCTGACCCACCCCCAACCCCACCCCACACAAAACCCCCGATCCTCGATCTATGCCTCTCGCCTTCTGACCCCCCCTCCAACCTTCTGACCCCCCCTCCAACCTTCTGACCCCCCCTCCAACCTTCTGACCCCCCCCTCCAACCTTCTGACCCCCCCCTCCAACCTTCTGACCCCCCCTCCAACCTTCTGACCTCTCCACTTCAGTCTTCTGACCTCTCCCCTCTGGTCTCCGACCCCCCCCCACCACTGATCCCTCCCTCCCTCCTCTCTGCGGCCTAGTGTCTCAGGCCTACCCGCCTGACAGCCAGCCTCTCCACCTGTCGGGCTGCGGGCGGGAAACAGAGATTCAAAATATTAATCAGGTTCCACCTTTAAATTCAGCGGGGTCTGAGGAAAACCTGTTCCCAACCGTATTACAGCCCCTCCCCCACCCGTTCCCTACCCACTTCCAAATTAAAAGTTCACCCCTGGTTGTACCTACACAGTTATCTGGTTAATGTTACACAGTTACTGTTGTGTATCTGTAAAGCATGCTCTCCCATGTTCTGCCACCAGGGAGCTCAGCCCCTGAAGTCCCAAGGCATCCCAGTATCCCTTGGAATCACTGTGTAAAAGCCGATTCCTAAGGCCTGTTCCTTACTCTGGAGTGTCTTACTAAAGACTGCGGTCACTGTTACTTTAACCTCCCTGTGTGCAGTCTCATCTGTGTTAAGAACACAATAACTGGCGATGAGTATACGAATCCAACGCAAAGATGCAGCAAACTGTGGGCATCCTGGAGAAGTTCTGGGAGGGTGAGGACTGGGAAGCCTATGTCGAACGGCTAGACCAGTACTTTGTAGCCAATGAGCTGGACGGAGAAGGAAGCGCTGCAAAAAGGAGAGCGGTCCTCGTCACAGTCTGCGGGGCACCGACCTACAGCCTCACGAAGAATCTTCTGGCTCCGGTGAAACCCACAGATAAGTCATATGAGGAGCTGTGTACACTGGTTCGGGAGCATCTTAACTCGAGGGAGAGCGTGCTGGTGGCGAGGGATTTACCTGGAGTAAATGCTCAGAGACTTTTTTGTACTGGGCATTGGCCACAAGACCATCTTACGAAAACTTTTGACCTTAGAGACACCAACCCTCAGTAAGGCCATTGCGATAGCACAGGCGTTTATGTCACCAGTGATAACACCAAACAAATCTCTCAGCATACAAGTGCTAGCAATGTTCATAAATTAACTGGAACTGTGTTGTACAGGGCAGAACCCACGAGTCTGCAACTGCCAGCAGGCTTCAGGTGACCCAGATGACTCAGAGTCCCCAACAAAAGATGAATGCAAAGCAATTCACACCTTGTTGGCATTGTGGAGGCTTCCATTCAGCCTATTCATGCCACTTCAAACGATATGTTTGCAAGAGCTGGGGAACAATGGGGCACCTCCAACGAGCTTGCAAATGAGCTGCAAGCTCTGCAAAACCTGCTAACCACCAAGTGGCAGAGGGAAGATCGGTCCATGGTGAATCAAAACAATTTTGAGCCTCAGAGAGAGGAGGCAGATGCTGAAGTACATGTGGTGCACACATTTTCGATGAAATGTCCAACTATAATGCTAAACTTAAAATTGAATGGCTTACCCGTAGCCATGCAACTGGACACTGGCGCTAGCCAATCCATCATGAGTAAAAAGATGTTTGAGAGACTGTGGTGCAACAAGGCACTCAGACCAGCCCTGAGCCCCATCCACACAAAACTGAGAACGTACACCAAAGAGCTTATCATTGTCCTGGGCAGCGCCATGGTCAAGGTCACCTACGAGGGCAAGGTGCATGAACGTCCACTCTGGATTGTCCCGGGCGATGGCCCCACACTGCTTGGAAGGAGCTGGCTGGGCAAAATCCGCTGGAACTGGGATGACATCCGAGCACTATCACATGTCGATGAGGCCTCATGTACCCAGGTTCTTAACAAATTTCCTTCCCTTTTTGAGCCAGGCATTGGAAACTTTTCCGGGGCGAAGGTGTGGATCCACTTGGTCCCAGAGGCATGATCCATTCACCACAAGGCACGAGCAGTACCTCACATAATGAGGGAGAGAGTGGAAATCAAGCTGGACAGGCTGCAATGCGAGGGCATCATCTCCCCAGTGGAATTCAGTGAGTGGGCCAGCCCGATTGTTCCAGTACTCAAAAGTGATGGCACGGTCAGGATTTGCGGCGATTATAAAGTAACTATTAATCATTTCTCGCTAGAGGATCAATACCCACTACCTAAGGCAGACGACCGATTTACGGTGCTGGCAGGAGGCAAGATGTTCACCAAGCTCGACCTGACTTCAGCCTACATGATGCAGGAGCTGGAAGAGTCTTCGAAGGGCCTCACCTGCATCAACACGCACAAGGGACTGTTCATCTACAACAGATGCCCGTTTGGAATTCGGTCAGCTGCAGCGATCTTCCAGAGAAACATGGAGGGCCTACTCAAGTCAGTACCACACACGGTGGTCTTTCAGAACGACATATTGGTCACGGGTCGGGACACCGCCGAGCACCTACAAAACCTGGAGGAGGTCCTCCAGCGACTGGATTGCATAGGGCTGCGGCTGAAGAGGTCGAAATGCGTCTTCATGGCAACAGAAGTGGAGTTTTTGGGGAGAAAGATCACGGCGGACGGCATTCGGCCCACAGATGCCAAGACAAAGGCTATCAGGAATGCGCCCAGGCCACAGAACGTCACGGAGCTGCAGTCGTTTCTGGGACTCCTCAACTATTTTGGTAACTTCCTACTGGGGTTCAGCACCCTTTTAGAGCCCATACATGTGTTATTGCACAAAGGTGAGAACTGGGTATGGGGAAAAAAACCAAGTAATTGCTTTTGAGAAAGCCAGAAACATTTTATGCTCCAACAAGCTGCTTGTATTGTATAACCCGTGTAAAAGACTTGTGCTAGCATGTGACGCGTCGTCGTACGGAGCCGGGTGTGTATTACAACAAGCTAATGGTGCGGGGAAGTTGCAACCTGTCGCCTATGCCTCCAGGAGCTTGTCTAAGGCCGAGAGGGCCTTCAGCATGATTGAGAACGAGGCATTAGCGTGTGTGTTCGGGGTAAAGAAAATGCATCAGTACCTGTTTGGCCTCAAATTTGAGCTGGAAATCGATCACAAGCCCCTCATATCCCTGTTCGCTGAAAACAAGGCAATAAATACTAATGCCTCAGCCCGCATACAAAGGTGGGCACTCGTGTTATCAGCATATAACTATACCATCCGCAACAGGCCAGGCACCAAGAACTGTGCGGATGCTCTCAGTCGGCTACCATTACGCACCACGGGGGTAGAAATGGCACAGCCTGCAAACTTGTTGATGGTGGCGCAGCCCACAGACTTGTTGATGGTCATGGAAGCGTTTGAAAATGATAAATCACCTGTCACGGCCCGCCAGATTAGGACTTGGACCAGCCAAGATCCTCTGCTGTCCCTAGTAAAAAACTGTGTGCTGCATGGGAGCTGGGCCAGCATCCCCGTTGAAATGCAAGAGCCAATCAAGGCGTTCCATTCAGGCAGACTGCCTGTTGTGGGGTAACCGCGTAGTGCTACCAAAAAAGGGCAGGGAGACGTTCATCTCGGATCTCCACAGCACATACGCGGGTATAGTAATGATGAAAGCGACAGCCAGATATCACGTGTGGTGGTCCGGTATCGACTCTGACTTAGAGTCCTGTGTACGGCAATGCAGCGTGTGTGCTCAGTTGAGCAACGCGCCCAGAGAGGCACCACTAAGTTTGTGGTCCTGGCCCTCCAGACCATGGTCGAGGATCCATGTCAACTTTGCAGGCCCATTTCTCGGTGAAATGTTTCTGGTGGTGGTGGATGCTTTTTCAAAATGGATTGAATGTGAAATAATGTCGGGAAGCACCGCCACCGCCACCATTGAAAACCTAAGGGCCATGTTTGCCACCTACGGCCTGCCTGACATACTGGTCAGTGACAACGGGCCATGTTTCACCAGTGCCGAATTTAAAGAATTCATGACCCGCAATGGGATCAAACATGTCACCTCGGCCTCGTTTAAACCAGCCTCCAATGGGCAGGCAGAGCAGGCAGTACAAACCATTAAACAGAGCCTTAAACGAGTCACAGAAGGCTTACTCCAAACCCGCCTGTCCCGAGTACTGCTCAGCTACCGCACGAGACCCCACTCGCTCACAGGGGTGCCCCCGGCTGAGCTACTCATGAAAAGGACACTTAAAACCAGACTCTTGCTGGTTCACCCCAATCTGCATGATCAGGTCGAGAGCAGGCGGCAGCAACAAAATGTAAACGATGGTCGCGCCACTGTGTCACGAAATTGCTTTGAATGACCCTGTGTATGTGCTAAACTATGGACATGGTCCCAAGTGGATCGCGGGCACGGTGATAGCTATAGAAGGGAATAGGGTGTTTGTAGTCAAACTAGATAATGGACAAATTTGCAGAAAGCACCTGGATCAAACGAGGCTGAGGTTCACAGACTGCCCTGAACAACCCACAGCAGATACCACCTTCTTCGAGCCCACAGCACACACCCAAAGGATCAACAACACCACCCCGGACCAGGAAATCGAACCCATCACGGCCAACAGCCCAACAAGGCCAGGCTCACCTAGCAGCCCTGCAGGGCCAACAACACGCCAGCCCAGCGAGGGCACAGCCAACACACCAGAACAGACATTTGTACCGAGGCGGTCCACCAGGGAAAGAAAGGCTCCCGACCGCCTCACCTTGTAAATAGTTTTCGCTTTGACTTTCGGGGGGAAAGTGATGTTGTGTATCTGTAAAGCATGCACTCCCATATTCTGCCACCAGGGAGCTTATCCCCTGAAGTACCAAGGGATCCCAGCATCCCTTGGGAGCACTGTATATAAGCCGGCCCCTAAGGCATGTTCCTCACTCTAGAATGTCTTAATAAAGACTGAGGTCACTGTTACTTTAACCTCCTTGTGTGCAGCCTCATCTGTGTTAGGAACACAATAGTTACCTGGTTAAAGTTACACAGTTACCTGGTTAAAGACATGAATTAGAACTGTCACGGTAAAAATATTTTATGTGAACATTATGCAGAGGATCATATTTCACTCGCTGCTGAAATCAAGTTCACATGAGTGAGTGTTGTATGCCATGTGGCTGTGTGATGGTTAATTCTGACACCATGTATCTGGGAGGTCCCCTCTCTCTCTCTCTCCCACTGCCAGGCCCGCCATGACCCCACTGATCTCCAGCATATCCGCCTCTGCAGCTGTCAGTGTGGACATTGCTGGAGGGCCACCTCTGGCTCCCTGCCTTGTATTAGAGTCACGTGCTCTCTCCACCTGCACCGAGAGAGCAATGGAACGCACTGAGCAGGTGGATGGGCAACATTTGTTGAGGGTGACCATGAGGGAGGGAAGACGATCTCCCTGCGGGCCCTTTCACCTCGCAGCATCCAGTCCAGGGAGGCATCACTGAAGCGAGGCACAGCCTTGCCACGTTGGGACCCCATAGCGACAGTTGCTGCCTGTGTCCTTTCACCTCCATCATCCATCAGCTCTCACTCTGGCAGTTTCCCTTTACTTAGTTCCGTTCAAATCGGCTCCCACCAGTCATCCTCATTCCCGCTCATGCTGATTGGTCAACAAACCCACCAGCTAGATGCAAGTGCAGTGGCTGGGTTCGAAAGCCACTGACAGATGCACTGTGTTCACTTCCATGTTCACTGCACCCCTCGCACCCTACCCCGCCCGTCCCACTCCCCCCCCACCTCCCCCTCGCCCTCCCCCCCCACCCCCTCCCGCCCTCTCGCTGGCAAGACCAGCATTTATTGCCCATCCCTAATTGCCCCTTGAGAAGGTGGTGGTGAACCGCCTTCTTGAACCGCTGCAGTCCGTGTGGTGAAGGTGCTCCCACAGTGCTGTTAGGGAGGGAGTTCCAGGATTTTGACTCAGTGACGATGAAAGAACGGCCGATATATTTCCAAGTCAGGATGGTGTGTGACTCGGAGGGGAACGTGGAGGTGATGGTGTTCCCATGCGCCTGCTGCCCTTGTCCTTCTAGGTGGTAGAGGTCTCAGGTTTGGGAGATGCTGCCGAAGAAGCCTTGGTGAGTTGCTGCAGTGCATCTTGTAGATGGTGCACACTGCAGCCACGGTGCGCCGGTGGTGGAGGGAGTGAATGTTGAAGGTGGTGGATGGGGGGCCAATCAAGCGGCTGCTTTGTCCTGGAATGTGCCAAACCTTTTGAGTGTTGTTGGAGCTGCACTCATCCAGGCAAGTGGAGAGTAAGTGGACACTCCTGACTTGTGCCTTGTGGATGGTGGAAAGGCTTTGGGGAATCAGGAGGTGAGACACTCGCCACAGAATACCCAGCCTCTGACCTGCTCTTGTTGCTGCAGTATTTATGTAGCTGGTCCGGTTAAGTTTCTGATCAATGGTGACCCCCAGGATGTTGATGGCGGGGGATTTGGCGATGGTAATGCTGTTGAGTGTCATGGGGCAGTGGTTAGACTCTCGCTTGTGTAGCTCAAATGTTACTTGCCACTTATCAAAAGGCTTTTGACAAGGTCGCACACAAGAGATTGGTGTGCAAAATTAAAGCACATGGTATTGGGGGTAATGTACTGACGTGGATAGAGAACTGATTGGCAGACAGGAAGCAGAGTCGGGATAAACGGGTCCTTTTCAGAATGGCAGGCAGTGACTAGTGGAGTGCCGTAGGGCTCAGTGCTGGGACCCCAGCTCTTTACAATATATATTAATGATTTGGATGAAGGAATTGAGTGTAATATCTCTAAGTTTGCAGATGACACTAAGCTGGGTGGCCATGTGAGCTGTGAGGAGGACGCTAAGAGGCTGCAGGGTGACTTGGACACGTTAGGTGAGTGGGCAAATGCATGGCAGATGCAGTATAATGTGGATAAATGTGAGGTTATCCACTTTGGTGGCAAAAACACAAAGGCAGAATATTATCTGAATGGCGGCAGATTATGAAAAGGGAAGGTGCAACGAGACCTGGGTGTCATGGTTCATCAGTCATTGAAAGTTGGCATGCAGGTACAGCAGGAGGTGAAGAAGGCAAGTGGTATGTTAGCCTTCATAGCCAGGGGATTTGAGTATAATAGTAGGGAGATCTTACTGCAGTTGTACAGGGCCTTGGTGAGGCCTCACCTGGAATATTGTGGTCAGTTTTGGTCTCCTAATCTGAGGAAGGACGCTCTTGCTATTGAAGGAGTGCAGCAAAGGTTCACCAGACTGATTTCAGCGATGGCAGGACTGACATATGAGGAGAGACTGGATCGACTGGGCCTGTAGTCACTGGAGTTTAGAAGGATGAGAGGGGATTTCATAGAAACATATCAAATTCTGACAGGACTGAACAGGTTAGATGCAGGAAGAATGTTCCCAATGTTGGGGAAGTCCAGAACCAGGGGACACAGTCTAAGGATAAGGGGTAAGCCATTTAGGACTGAGATGAGGAGAAACTTCTTTACTCAGAGAGTTGTTAACCTGTGGAATTCTCTACCGCAGAGAGTTGTTGATGCCAGTTCATTGGATATATTCAAGAGGGAGTTAGATATGGCCCTTATGGCTAAAGAGATCAAGGGGTATGGAGAGAAAGCAGGAAAGGGGTACTGAGGTGAATGATCAGCCATGATCTTATTGAATGTCGGTGCAGGCTCGAAGGGCCGAATGGCCTCCTCCTGCAACTATTTTCTATGTTTTTATGTTTCTATCAGCCCAAGCCTGAATGTTGACCAGGTCTTGCTGCATGTGAGCATGGACTGCTTCATTATCTGAGGAGTTGCGAATGGAACTGAACACTGTGCAATCATCAGCGAACATCCCCACTTCTGACCTTATGATGGAGGGAAGGTCATTGATGAAGCAGCTGAAGATGGTTGGGCCCAGGACACTGCCCTGAGGAACTCCTGCAGCGATGTCCTGGGGCTGAAATGATTGACCTCCAACCACCACAACCACTTTCCTTTGTGCTGGGTATGACTCCAGCCAGTGGAGAGTTTTCCCCCTGATTCCCATTGACCAGTTTTACTTGGGCTCCTTGATGCCGCACTCGGTCAAATGCTGCCTTGATGTCGAGGGCAGTCACTCTCACCTCCCCTCTGGAATTCAGCTCCTTTGTCCATGTTTGGACCAAGGCTATAATGAGATCTGGAGCTGAGTGGTCCTGGCGGAACCCAAACTGAACTTCGGTGAGCAGGTTATTGGTGAGTAAGTGCTGCACTCTTGATGACACCTTCCATCACTTTGCTGGTGATTAAGAGTAGACTGAAGGGGCGGTAATTGGCTGGATCAGACTTGTCTAGAACCTAGTTGTCGTTACACAGGTAAGTGATTTAGTTGATACTTGTACAAATCTGGGGCCACCGACAGTTACCGTTAATGTTTTGTATATCTCGGTTGAGCATGCACTGGATAGAGGAAGCACCATTTGTTGAACTCTCTCTCATCTGAGTCTGAGAAATCAATCATTACTGCCCTTTATTACTGGATGGTGGGTAAAATAATCTGTACTTCTTCCCTCAGCTCTTACCAGCATGGCCTGCCCAGTTTACTGGGAGAGTTTAATATAAGCTGGAAATGTACCTTTGGGGTGTGTATTGTGGATGAACCAGAATGAAACCTCCATTGACAATCCCCCCTCCCCATTCTGTACCTGATCACATCCAGCTCATTACACATTTCAGTGGCCCATGTTTGACAGTATTGAGGCTAAACCTTTTACATTTGATGTGTTTATTGTTGCAAACGTTAGTCAAAGCAGTCAGACCATTATTAGCCTTCAATCTTTGTCCTGGCTAGTATTTTATCACAAATTATTTGACACTTCCGTTTCCTTAATAGTTCCCGGGCAGCGTTAATTCCACTGAAGTATGATATTGCCCAGAACTCTTCGTCATCATCTGGTATGTTCATCAGCTCCTTGTAGGAATGGAATCGTCCAGGGAAGAATATCTCATATAGTGCCTTGTCATGATGAGTGAGGGCAAAGTATGGATGCTGTCGGGCATGTGGCAAAGCAGGAACTGATAAAGATTCCAACTGTCAGGGTCCCAATTACCTGCTGGGTGTTGAGTTGCTGGAGATTGCTCTGTAGTAGCCCAAGTAGAGACGGGAGTCTTCTCAATCTGCCAGTAAGGAGTGTACCAAAAGTAGTCATTTGGAGGGCCATCAAGGGATGAAGAATACAAGTGGATTTCGTGCCTGTTATTATTTGGGATCTTCTCAGATTGCAGGGTTGTGGCCCGGATATTTTTGCTGAGGGCCGCTCGATCTGACTGTGCACTGGGGTTCTGATTGGATAGAGCTTTCACATCTGGTGTCTCAAGTGTTGATAATGATTCAGTCGCGGCTTGATTGGATGGAGTATTCGCGCCCGCGGCAGAGATCGCCACATCTGGCACAACATCTGCTGACGTTACACTCGGGGTCTGACTGGCTGGAGTTCGAACAGTGGCGGCTGGGCTGACCTCACCCAGCACCGAGCTAACATTCCCCGGGATGGCCATTTCCAAAATGTGCCCTCTGTAGTCTGAGTTTGCAACGTCACGATTTGGTCTGTGACAGGTGTAACTTTGGATGAAGAAATCTTTCCCTTCATCAGGCCATTGGAGGACGAGACTTGTGCTGGAGGAAGGGTTTTAGAGCCAGGCCCATCTGGTGATTCCTTTAATCGAGTAAACCCATCAGTCTTTCAAACAGAAGAACAAATAAAGGTAAAACATTTAGATTTACTGATAATAATTATGTATAACACATAGAGGGAGTAAAAGCTCATTAAAAAATAAAGATGTGATTTATATAGTGCCTTTCATAACCACTGGACATCCCAAAGTGCTTTACAGCCAATGAAGTACTTTTGGAGTGTAGCCACTGTTGTAATGTGGGAAATGCGGCAGACAATTTAAGCACAGCAAGCTCCCACAAACAGCAATATAATAATGACCAGATAATCTATTTTACTGATGTTGGTTGAGGGATAAATATTGACCAGGACACCAGGGAGAACTCCCCTACTCTTCTTCAAAATAGTGCCATGGGATCTTTCTCGTCCACCCGAGAGGGCAGACTGGGTCTCGGTTTCGCGAAAGATGACACCTCCGCCAGTGCAACACTCCCTCAGCACTGTACTGGAGTGTCAGCCTAGATTTATGTGCTAAGGCCTCCGGAGTTGGACATGTACCCATAACCTGCTGACTCAGAGTTAAGTTGAAAAAAAATGTATTAAGTCAACAATATTTAGATTTGGCACATTATCTGTGCCACTAAGTCTTGGATCAACATTCTCAGGATTATTGGTTCTAGTTCATATATGCCAACCTGGCTGAATTTTTGGTGGTGATTTTTGCCATTTTGACTGGGTTATTATTTGATCATGACAGTGCAACACTCCCACAGCACTGCACTGGAGCGTCAGCCTAGATTGTGTGCTCAAGGCTCTGGGGTGGGACTTGAACCCACAACCTCTGATCCCAAGGTGAGATTGATCCATAACTGATACCGTGGTGCATCTGCACATACAGCGGAACAAGCTTCCCCTGCTGAATCTCCCTTTCTGTTAGATCATTAGGGTGGGGTAGATTTTAACTCTTGGGCATCCAGCCAGGCTGAGAGCGCAAACTGCCCACCCACGCTGGTAGTGAAGGCGGAGATGTGGATCCCATTTAAATAGAGCTGGCAAGCTGCGGACGTCAGCTGTGCATCCCGATACAGCTCGCTGGATTTGGGCCAGTGGAACATTGGACAAGGTAAATCCTGGGGAGGAGGGGCTCCCAATTGAGAAAGGGAGGGGGCTTGGGGTGACAGCGGCACAGATTATTTTTGTTGGCCTCTTCTACTTCAAAAGGCTTATGGAACCAAGGTGGGTTCAGATCAGACAGGATCAGACTGAATGGCAGAACAGTACGCCTGAGGGATTGGGAGAGCTTCGGAAACCAGCAAAGGATGACCAAATAATTGACAAAAAAGGGAGAAAATAGACTGAGAGAAAACTAGCAAGAAATATAAAAACAGATTGTAAGAGCTTCTACAAGTTTTTAAAAAGGAAACAAGTAGCAAAATTAAACATTGGTCCCTTAGAGGCTGAGGCAGGAGAAATTATTATGGGGAATAAGGAAATGGTGGCATATGCAAACAGAATACCCAAAATGATGGGGAACCAAGGATCAAATGAAAGTGAGGTACATAATGTAATTAATATAAGTCGAAAAAAAGTACTAGAGAAACTTCTGGGACTAAATGACGACAAATCCCTTGGACCTGATGGTCTACATCTTAGGGTTCTAAAAATGTGGCTGCAGAGATAGTGGATGCATTGGTTGTGATCTTCCAAAATTCCATAGATCTAAAATGGTCCCACAGATTGGAAGGTAGCAAATATAACACCGCTATTTCAAGAAAGGAGGGAGAGAGAAAATAGTGAACTACAGGCCAGTTAGTCGTTGGGAAATGCTGGAATCCATTGTTAAGGAAGTGGTATCAGGGCACTTTGGAAAATCATAACATGATTAGGCAGAGTCAACATGGTCTTATGAAATAAAAATCGTGTTTGACAAATTTATTAGAGTTTTTTGAGGATGTACCAAGCAGGGTAGGTAAAGTGGAACCAGTGGATGTAGTATATTTTGATTTCCAATTCGATAAGGTGCCACATAAAAGATTATTACACAAGATAAGGGCTCATGGGATTGGAGGTAATGCATTAGCATGGATAGAGGATTGGTTAACGTACAGAAAACAGGGAATAGGGATAAATGGGTAATTTTCAGGTTGACAGGCTGTAACTAGTGAGGTGCCGCAAGGATCAGTGCTGGGGCCTCAGCTATTTACAATCTATAGTAATGACCTAGATGAAGGGACCGAGTGCAATGTATCCAAGTTTGCTGATGACACAAAGCTCGATGAGACAGTAAGCTGTGAGGAGAACACAAAGCGTCTGCAAAGGGATATAGATCGACTGAGTGAGTGGGCAGTAAGGTGGCAGATGGAGTATAATGTAGGAAAATGTGAGGTTATTTACTTTGGTAGGAAGAATAAAAAGCAGAATATTTTTTAAATAGTGAGAAACTTTTAACTGTTGGTGTTCAGAGAGATTTGGGCCATCATCATAGGCAGCCCCTTGGAGTCGAGGAAGTCTTGCTTCTACTCCCAAAGTGAGTTCTCTGGTGGCTGAACAGTCACACGAGAGCCACAGACCCTGTTACAGGTAGGACAGACATTTGTCGAGGGAAGGAGTGGGTGGGGCTGGTTTGCCGTGTACTCCTTCGGCTGCCTGCGCCTGGCCTCTTCATGCTCTTTGTGTTGAGACTCGAAGAACTCAACGCCCTCCCGGATGGACTTTCTCCACCTAGGGCAGTCTTCGGCCAGGGTCTCCCAGGTATCAGTGGTGATGTCGCACTTTACCAGAGAGGCTTTGAGGGTGTCCTTGTTACACTTCTGCTGCCCACCTTTGACTCATTTACCATGCAGGAGCTCCGCATAAAACATTTACTTAGGGAGTCTCGTATCTGGCATGCGAACTATGTGGCCTGCCCAGCGAAGCTGATCGAGTGTGGTCAGTGCTTCAATGCTGGGGATGTTAGCCTGGATGAGGACACTGATGTTAGTGCGCCTGTCCTCCCAGGGGATTTGCAGAATCTTACGGAGATATCGTTGGTGATATATCTCCAGCGACTTGAGGTGCCTTCTCTACATTGTCCATGCCTCAGACCCATACAGGAGGGCGGGTATTACTACAGCCCTGTTGACCATGAGCTTGGTGGTAGATTTGAGGGCCAGGTCTTCAAACACTCTTTTCCTCAGGCGGCCAAAGGCTGCGCTGGTGCACTGGAGGCGATGTTGAATCTCCGCATCAGTGTCTGCCTTTGTTGATAAGAGGCTCCCGAGATATGGAAAATGGTCCACGTTGTCCAAGGCTGCACCATGAATCTTGACGATTGGAGGGCAGCGCTGTGCGATGGGGACAATCTGGTGGAGGACCTTTGTCTTACGGATGTTAAGCGTAAGGCCCATGCTTTCATATGCTCAGTGAATACATTGACTATATCCTGGAGTTCAGCCTCTGAATGTGCACAGACGCAGGCACCGTCCACATACTGCAGCTCAACTACAGAGGTTGGGGTGATCTTGGACCTGGCCTGGAGGTCTCGTAGGTTAAACAGCTTCCCACTGGTTCTGTAGTTTAGTTCTACTCCAGCGGGGAGCTTGTTGATTGTGAGGTGGAGCATGGCGGCGAGGAAGATTGAGAAGAGGGTTGGAGCGATGACGCAGCCCTGTTTGACCCTGGTCCGAATGTGAATTGGGTCTGCAATGGATTCATTGGTAAAGATCACGGCCTGCATGTCATCGTGAAGCAGGTGAAGGATTTTGACAAACTTTTGGGGGCATCCAAAACGGAGGAGGATGCTCCATAGACCCTCACAGTTGACAGTGTCAAAGGCCTTTGTAAGATCGAAGAAGGCCATGTATAAGGGCTGGCGCTGCTCCCTACATTTTTTCTGCATATGTCGCGCTGCAAAGATCATGTCCGTTGTGCCCCATAGGGGACGAAATCCACACTGTGATTCCAGGAGAAGCTCCTCGGCCACAGGGATAAGACGGTTAAGGAGAATTCTAGCGACAACTTTCCCAGTGGCTGAAAGCAGGGAGATTCCCTGAAGTTGCTGCAGTCGGACTTGTCCCCTTTTTAAAAAATGGTTACAATCACTGCATCTCTGAGATCTCCCGGCATGCTCTCCTCCCTCCAGATGAGAGATATGAGGTCATGTATCTGCACCAACAGCGCCTCGCCGCCATACCTTAGCGCCACAGCAGAGATTCCATCCGCACCTGTAGCCTTGTTATTCTTGAGCTGTTTTATGGCTTTACCTACCTCGTACAGCGTTGGAGTTTCACTGAGTTGATGGTGGGTAGCATGCTGCGGATGGAGTCGAGAACACTCGAGTCAAAGGCAGAGTGTCGATTGAGGAGATCTTCAAAGTACTCCTTCCACCGGGCCCTGACAGCCTCGGTGTCCTTGATGAGTGTTTCCCCGTTCTTGGCCAGGAGTGGGGTGGGTCCTTGGGAGTTTGGACCGTAGGTGGTCTTGACTGCAATGAAGAATCCTCACATATCGTGGCTGTCAGCCAGTTGTTGTATCTCCTATGCTTTCGCCATCCACCACCTATTCTTTAGGTCCCGGGTTTTTTGTTGGACCTGAGCCTTGAGCCGTCTATAATGTTGTTTTGCAGCTCCCGAGTTGGGTTGTTGTTTGAGGCTCAGAAATGTTTTGTGCTTGCGATCTATTAGTTCTTCGATCTCCTGATTATTTTCATCAAACCAGTCCTGATGTTTTCTGGTTGAGTGACCAAGTGTCTCTTCACAGGCACTGGTTATAGAGGCCTGGAGGGCAGACCAAGAGCTGTGGGCATTCAGCATCTCAGGGTCATCAAGGCACGCCAGATTGGCTGTGAGGCGCTGGCTGTATAGGGCTCTCTTAGCTGGGTCTCTTGGTGCCCTGGCATTAACTTTTTTGTTGCACTGCTTCTGCTGTCCCCTCTGCTTTGGGGCTAAGTTAATGTCGATGATGGATCGGATTAGATGGTGGTCCGTCCAGCAGTCTTCAGCTCCTGTCATGGCGTGGGTGATGTGCACATCCTTGCGATCCCTGGCTCAGATGATGACATTGTTGCCAGGCAAGCAGATACCAGTGTTTGGAGCGAAGGTGTTGCCACGATGCCTTTTATTTGTCCCTCTGGTGGAACAGGGTGTTAGTGATGAGGAGTTCATGTTCTTGGCATTTTGTCAGGAGTAGGGTATCACTGGAGTTAGCTTTCCCCACCCCCTCTCTGCCAATCACATCTCCCGAGAGGGCTGTGTCTTTGCCGACCCTGGCATTACAGTCACCCAGGAGGATCAATTTGTCGCCCATGGGGACGCGGGACAAGGATGTCTCGAGGTTGGAATAAAAACCCTCTTTAGCCTCATCCATTGCACTGAATGTAGGGGCGTACGCATTGATGACTGTGGCACATTGGTTCCGGAATAGGGTGAGACGAAGAGTCATGAGGTGTTCGTTAACCCTACGGGGGGAGTCTTTGAGGAGGTCGACCAGCTCATTCTTGATGGCAAAGCCTACTCCATGAACATGGTGTTCTTCCTCTGGTTTCCCTTTCCAGAAAAAGGTATAATCTTCACCATGTTCCTTGAGCTGGCCTTCCCCTGCCCTCCGGGTCTCGCTTAGGGTGGCGATGTCAATGTCAAAACGTCTAAGTTCCCAGGCAACTATGGCGGTGTGGCGTTCCGGCCTGTTGCTGTTGGGATTGTCTATGAGGGTCCTGACGTTCCAGGTCCCGAACTTCATACTGACGAAGTGGAAGATGCCTGTGCCGTGAGTTCTTTTAACGTGGGGTGGCCGCTGCACACCAGCACCACACGGGCTCAGCTGAGCGAGGTCTTGGTCCAGTGGCAAGGGGGTCCAAGACGACTGGAGACCAGGCACAGCTCGATAAGCCTAATTGCCTACGGCGAGGTGTTGGCCGCAAGCTCGGCACCGAGTAGCGCCATTGATGGTGGGTGGCCCGTGGCTTGGTTGGGGGACAGGCATTAGGAAGGTCACTTCCAAAGTTATTTTAAGAATTAAAATTTGATAAAAATTACCAATTTGTTTAAAAAGTTTCTAAGAGTTATTAAAAAGTCTAAGATGTAGGTCAATAATAGGTTATAAAAGTTTCCCCAATTGTTCAAAAAGGTTAAGATTGATTAAGAGTCCGAGGGATGTTTTCAAAAGTTTTTCCAAAGTTTCCAAAGTTATTAAAGGTTTCTCCAAGTTTCCAAGTTGTTTAAAAGTTTAAAAGTTTAAAAGTTTTCCCAAATTGTTTAAAAAGTTACTCAGGTTGATAAAAAGTTTAAAGAAAAAGATTAAAAGTTGATTAAAAATTAATTAAAAGTCTGAGGTGTAAGTCAGGTTACTCTTCTTGCACTGTTGCTTGGGTGCCGCCAGCCCTCTGTTGTCTTGGACCGGCCCCGGAGTCCCATCGGCTGGTTAAACGCCGGCCATGGTGTCCCTTCGGCCAGCTCAGAGCCAGCCTCAACAGCAACCCCGGAGTCCCAGCAGCCCAATCCTCGTGTTATTTCTCGGTCTGTTGCAGAATAAGGATGTGGTCTCCTGTATTGCCCTGGGGAGTCGGCAAGGCCCTGCGGTTGGCAAATCGCCAAGGCCTCGAGGTCAGCGAGTCGGCGAGGCCCTGAGGTCGATGCAGGGTCCTTTCGGCCCGGGATAGGTGTGACATATTTGGGTGTCCTTCTGCAAGAAACACAGAAAGCGAGCAGGTACAGCAAGCAATAAGAAAGGCAAATGGCATGGTGTCCTTTATTGCAAGGGAGTTGGACTATAAGGAAGTCTTGCTACAATTATACAGGGCATTGGCGAGACCACACCTGGAGTACTGTGCACAGTTTTGGTCTCCTTATCTAAGGAAGGATATAAGAACATAAGAAATAGGAGCAGGAGTAGGCCATTAGGCTCCTCGAGCCTGCTCTGCCATTTAATACGATCATGGCTGATCCGATCATGGACTCAGCTCGACTTCCCTGCCCGCTCCCCATAACCCCTTATTCCCTTAACGGTTAAGAAACTTTCTATTTCTGTCTTAAATTTATTCAATGACCCAGCTTCCACAGCTCTCTGAGGCAGCGAATTCCACAGATTCACAACCCTCTGAGAGAAGAAACTTGCCTTGGAGACGGTGCAATGAAGGTTCACTAGATTGATTCCTGGGATGAGAGGGCTGTCTTATGATGAGAGATTATGTAAAATGGGCCGATACTCTTTGGAGTTTAGAAGAATGAGAGGTGATCTCATTGAAACATACAAGATTCTGAAGTGAATTGACAGGGTAGATGAAGGGAGGATGTTTCCCCCGGGCTGGAATGTCTAGAACCAGGGGTCACAGTCTCAGAATAAGGGGTCTGCCATTTAAGATAGAGATGAGGAGGAATTTCTTCACTCAGAGGGTGGTGAATCTTTGGAAATCTCTGCCCCAGAGGGCTGTGGATGCTGAGTCTCTGAATACATTCAAGGCTGATATAGATAGATTTTTGGGGTCTAGGGAAATCAAGGGATATGGAGATCGGGCAGGAAAGTGGAGTTGAGGTCGATAATCAGCCATGATTGTATTGAATGGTAGAGCAGGCTCGAGGGGCCGAATGGTCTACTGCTCCTATTTCTTATGTTCTTATGTTCTAAACAGGCTTAAGGGACTGAATGGCCTCCTCCCGTAGTGTCAGCTGTGGATCAGTGGGCAGTACACTTGTCTCTGAGTCAGAAGGCCATGGGATCAAATCCCACTCCAGGGACTTGAGCACATGAATCCAGGCTGACACTCCAGTGCAGTACTGAGGGAGTGCTGCAATGTCGGAGGTGCTGTATTTTGCATGAGACATTAAACCGAGGCCCTGTCTGCCCTCTCAGGTGGATGTAAAAGATCCCACGCCACTATTTTGAAAAAGAGCAGGGAAGTTATCCCCGGTATCCTGGCTAAAATGTATCCCTCAATCAACAAAACAAAAACAATTTATCTGGTCATTATCGCATTGCCGTTTGTGAAAGCTTGCTGTGCGCAAATTGTCTGCTGCATTTCTCACATTCCAAAAGTATTTAATTGGCTGTAAAGTGCTTTGAGGCATCTGGTAGTTGTGAATGCTATATAAATGCAAGTCTTTATTTCTTTTCTTTTCCGATGTTTCCATGAACGATGCATGGTCCACCCAAATGTTTCCTAAAATGTCATCATGAAAACCGCCATCACCTTCCCCCCCTCACCCCATTTACGATGGATGGCCCAATGTTTTGAACATTCATTCTTTATTTATCTTTCTGATCACCAAGGTGAGGAATGCTAATTCTGAAGAGAGGAATGTTTCAGCATTAGCCACTCCAAGTCAAGTGAGCTACAGAGCAAACATTTCTTCCACTGTCGCTACAAACTGTGCTCAGGGAATCATATAATCAAAGAATCACAGAATCACAGAATCACAGAATCAGAGAATCATTGAATCACAGAATCATAGTATCATAGAATCAGAGAATCATAGAATCATAGAATCATAGAATCAGAGAATCATACAATCATAGAATCAGAGAATCAGAGAATTACAGAATCAGAGAATCATAGATTCATAGAATCATAGAATCAGAGAATTAGAGAATCATTGAATCATTGAATCATAGAATCATAGAATCATAGAATCACAGAAAAATAGAATCAGAGAATCATAGAATTATAGAATTATAGAATCATAGAATCAGAGAATCATTGAATCATAGAATCACAGAATCATAGAGTCATAGAATCATAGAATCATAGAATCATGGAATCAGAGAATCATTGAATCAAAAAATCAGAGAATCATAGAGTCACAGAATAATAGAATCAGAGAATCATAGAATTACAGAATCATAGAATTATAGAATCAGAGAATCAGAGAATCATTGAATCATAGAATCACAGAATCATAAAGTCATAGAATCATAGAATCATGGAATCAGAGAATCATTGAATCAAAAAATCAGAGAATCAAAGAATCACAGAATAATAGAATCAGAGAATCATAGAATTATAGAATCATAGAACAATAGAATCATAGAGTCATAGAATCATAGAATCATAGAATTATAGAGTCATAGAATCATAGAATCACATAATCACAGAGTCATAGAATCATAGAATCCCAGAATCATAGAACCATACAATCACAGAATCATAGAATCATAGAATGATAAGAAAATAGAACCAAAGAATCGTAGAGTCATAGAATGATAGAATCATAGAATCATAGAATGATAGATTCATACAATCATAGAATCATAAAGTCATAGAACCAGAGAATCCTAGAATCATAGAATGATAGAATCAGAGAATCATAGAGTCATAGAGTCATAGAATTATAGAATCATAGAGTCATAGCGTCATAGAGTCACAGAATCATTGAATCAGTGAATCATAGAGTCATAGAATCATGGAATCATAGAGTCATAGAGTCGTAGAATCATAGAATGATAGAATCATAGAGTCACAGAATCATAGAATCATAGGATCGTAGAGTCATAGAATTATAGAATCATAGAGTCATAGCATCAAAGAGCCATAGAATCATTGAATCATAGAATCATAGAACTATAGAACTATAGAATCATAGAATCCTAGAATCATAGAACAATAGAATCATAGAATCATTGAGTCATAGAGTCATAGAAAGATAGAATCATAGAATCATAGAATGATAGATTCATACAATAATAGAATCATAGAATCATAGAACCGTAGAATCCTAGAATCATAGAATCATAGAGTCATAGAGTCATAGAATTATAGAATCATAGAGTCATAGTGACATAGAGTCATAGAATCATTGAATCAGTGAATCATAGAGTCATAGAATCATGGAATCATAGTCATAGAGTCATAGAATCATAGAATCGTATAATCATAGAATCCTAGAATAATAGAACCATAGAATCATAGAATCATAGAGTCATAGAATCATAGAATCATGGAGTCGTAGAATCCTAGAATCATAGAATCAAAGAGTCATAGAATCATAGAATCCGGGAATCATAGAACCATACAATCATAGAATCAAAAAATCATAGAATGATAATATAATAGAATCATAGAATCGTAGAATCATAGAATGAGAGAATCATAGAATCATAGAATGATAGATTCATACAATCACAGAATCATAGAATAATAGAATCATAGAATCATAGAATCATAGAATCATGGAATGATAGCGTCATAGAGTCATAGAGTCATAGAGTCATAGAGTCATAGAGTCATAGATTCATAGAGTCATAGAATCATAGAGTTATAGAGTCATCGAATCATCGAATCATCAAATCATAGAATCATAGAATCCATGAATCATAGAGTCATAGAATCATAGAATCATTGAATAATAGAATCCTAGAATCATAGAATAGAATCATAGAATCATAGAGTCATACAATCATAGAATCATAGAATCGAAGAATCATTGAATGATAGAATCATAGAATCATAGAATGATAGATCCATGCAATCATAGAATCATAGAGTCATAGAATGATAGAATCGTAGAATCATAGAATCATAGAATCCGAGAATCATAGAATGATAGAATCAGTGAATCATAGATTCATAGAATCATAGAATCATAGAATCATAAAGTCACAGAATCATAGAGTCAAAGAATCATAGATTCATAGAATCATAGAATCATTGAATCATAGAGTCACAGAGTCATAGAGTCAAAGAATCATAGAATCTTAGAATCTTAGAATTATAGAGTCATAGAATCACAGAATCATAGCGTCATAGAATCATTGAATCAATGAGTCATAGAATGATAATATAATAGAATCATAGGATCATAGAATGAGAGAATCATAGATTCATAGAATGATAGATTCATACAATCATAGAATCATAGAACAATAGAACAATAGAACAATAGAATCATCGAATCATTGAATCAGAGAATCATGGAGTCATAGAGTCATTGAATCATAGAGTCATAGAATCATAGATTCATAGAATCAAAGAGTCATTAAATCTTAGACTCATAGAATCATTGAATCATTGAATAATAGTATCCGAGAATCATAGAACCATAGAAGCATAGAATCATAGAATCATAGAAACATAGAATGATAATATAATAGAACCATAGCCTCATAGAATCATACAATCACAATCGCAGAGTCAGAGAATCACAGAATGGCAGAATCATAGCATCATAGAGTTGTAGAATCATAGAATCGTGTAATCATATAGTAATAGAGTCATAGAGACATAGAATCAAAAAGTCACAGAATCATAGAATCCCAGAATCATAGAACCAGAGAATCCTAGAATCATAGAACCATAGAACCATAGAATCATAGAACCATAGAGTCGTAGAATCATAGAATAATTGAATAATAGAATCCTAGAATCATAGAATGATAGATTCATACAATCATAGAATCATAGATTCATAGAACGATGGAATCATAGAATCATAGAAACATAGAATTCTAGAATCATAGAATGATAGAATCATAGAATCATAGAGGCATAGAGTCATAGAATGATAGAATCATAGAGTCATAGATTCAAAGAGTCATGCAACGATAGAATCATAGAATCATAGAATCAAGGAATCAGTGAATCTTAGAATCTTAGAATCATAGAGTCATAGAATTATAGAATCATAGAGTCATAGAAACATTGAATCATTGAATCATTGAATCATAGAGTCAGAGAGCCAAGGAATCAGAGAATCTTAGACTCATAGAATCATAGTCTCATATAATCATTGAATCATAGAGTCATAGAATCATTGAATCATAGAATTATAAAATCATAGAGTCATAGAATCAAAGAATCAATGAGTCATAGAATGATAATATAATAGAATCATAGGATCATAGAATGAGAGAATCATAGATTCATAGAATGATAGATTCATACAATCATAGAATCATAGAACAATAGAACAATAGAACAATAGAATCATCGAATCATTGAATCAGAGAATCATGGAGTCATAGAGTCATTGAATCATAGAGTCATAGAATCATAGAATCATAGAGTCATAGAGTCATAGAATCATAGATTCATAGAATCATAGAATCATAGAGTCATAGAATCACAGAGTCATAGAATCATAGAATCGTAGAGTCATAGGATCATCGAATCAGAGAGTCATAGAATCATAGAATCATAAAATCATAAAATCAGTCATAAAATCAGAGAATCATACAATCATAGAACAATAGAATCATATAATCATAGAATCATAGAGTCATAGAATCATAGAAGCAGAGAATCATAGAATCATGGAGTCATAGAATCATAGAATCATAGAATCATAGAATCCGAGAATCATAGAACCATAGAAGCATAGAAACATCGAGTCATAGAATCATAGAATCATCGAATCATTGAACGATAGAATCATAGAATCATAGAACGATAGATTCATAGAATCATAGAATCATGGAATCATAGAACAATAGAATCATAGAATCATAGAATAATAGAATCATAGAATCATAAAATCATAGGACCATAGAATTATAGAATCATGGAATCCTAGAAACCTAGATTCAAATGATCATAGAATCATAGAATTTTAGAATCATAGTATCACAGAATCCTAGATTCATAGAATCATAGAATCATAGAATCCTAGCATAATAGAATCCTGGAATCATAGAATTCTAGAATTATAGAATCATAGAATACTAGAATCCTAGAATCATAGAATCCTAGAATCATAGAATCATAGAATCATTGAATCATAAAACCATATAATCATAGAATCACAGAATCATAGAATCACAGAATCATAGAATCACAGAATCCTAGAATCCTAGAATCATAGAATAATAGAGTCATAGAATCAGATAGTCATAGATTCTGAGAATGATATATTCATAGATTCAGAGATTCATAGAATTATAGAATCATAGAATCATAGAATCGTAGAATCATAGAGTAATAGAATCATAGAGTCATAGAATCAAGGAATCAAATAATTATAGTCATAGAATCATAGATTCATAGAATCATGGAAACAGAGGATCATAGAATCATAGAATGATAGAATCATAGAATCATTGAATGATAGAATCATAGAATCATAGAATCATAGAACGATAGAATCATAGAATCATAGAATCAAAGAACGATAGATTTATAGAATCATAGAATCATAGAACGATAGAATCATAGAATCATAGAATCATAGAATCATAGAATCATAGAATCATAGGACCATAGAATCATAGAATCATGGAATGCTAGAAAGCTAGAATCAAAGGACCATAGAATCAGAGAATATTAGAAACATAGCATTACAGAATCCTAGTTTCAGAGAATCATATAATCCTAGCATTATAGAATCCTAGAATCATAGAATCATGGAATCATAGAATCATAGAACCAGAGAACCAGCGAATCATATAATTGCAGAATCATAGAATCATAGAATCCATGAATCCTAGTATCATCGAATCCTAGAATCCGAGAATCATAGAATCATAAAACCATAGAATCATAGAATCACACAATAACAGAATCATAGAATCATAGAATCCTAGAATCATAGAATCATAGAGTCATAGAATCATAGAGTCATAGAATCATAGATTCATAGAGTCATAGAAACATAGAATCATAGAGTCATAGCATCATACAATCATAGAATCATAGAGTCATAGAGTCATAGAAACATAGAATAATAGAATCATAGAATCATAGAGTCAGAGAGTCATAGAATCATAGAGAAATAGAATCATAGAATCATAGAATCCTAGGATCCTAGAATCATAGAATAATAGAGTCATAGAATCAGATAGTCATAGATTCTGAGAATGATATATTCATAGATTCAGAGATTCATAGAATTATAGAATCATAGAGTCATAAATTCAAGGAATCAAAGAATTATAGTCATAGAATCATAGATTCATAGAATCATGGAAACAGAGGATCATAGAATCATAGAATCATAGAATCATAGAATCATTGAATGATAGAATCATAGAATCATAGAATCATAGAACGATAGAATCATAGAATCATAGAATCATAGAATCATAGAATCATAGGACCATAGAATCATACAATCATGGAATGCTAGAAAGCTAGAATCAAAGGACCATAGAATCAGAGAATATTAGAAACATAGAATTACAGAATCCTAGCTTCAGAGAATCATATAATCCTAGCATTATAGAATCCTAGAATCATAGAATCATGGAATCATAGAATCATAGAACCAGAGAACCAGCGAATCATATAATTGCAGAATTATAGAATCATAGAATCCATGAATCCTAGTATCATCGAATCCTAGAATCCTAGAATCATAGAATCATAAAACCATAGAATCATAGAATCACACAATAACAGAATCATAGAATCATATAATCCTAGAATCATAGAATCATAGAGTCATAGAATCATAGAGTCACAGAATCATAGATTCATAGAGTCATAGAAACATAGAATCATAGAATCATAGAGTCATAGCATCATACAATCATAGAATCATAGAGTCATAGAGTCATAGAAACATAGAATAATAGAATTATAGAGTCATGGAGACATGGAATCATAGAATCATAGTGCCATAGAGTCGTAGAATCATAGAATCATAGAATCATAGAATCATAGAGTCAGAGAGTCATAGAATCATAGAGCCATAGAATCATAGATTCATAGAATCATAGAGTCATAGAATCATAGATTCATAGAATCATAGGATCATGGAGTCATAGAATCATAGAATAATAGAATCATAGAGACACAGAATCAGAGAGTCATAGAATCATAGAATAATAGAGTAATAGCATCATAGAATCATAGAGACTTAGAATCATAGATTCATAGAATAATAGAGTCAAAGAAACATAGATTCATAGGATCATTGAATCAGAGGATCATAGAATCATAGAATCATAGAATCAAAGAATCATAGAACCATAGAATCATAGAATCATAGAATCATAGAGTCATAGAATCATAGAAGCAGAGAATCATAGAATCATGGAGTCATAGAATCATAGAATCATAGAATCATAGAATCCGAGAATCATAGAACCATAGAAGCAAAGAAACATCGAGTCATAGAATCATATAATCATAGAATCATTGAACGATAGAATCATACAATCATAGAATCAGAGAACGATAGATTCATAGAATCATAGAATCATGGAATCATAGAACAATAGAATCATAGAATCATAGAATAATAGAATCATCAAATCATAAAATCATAGGACCATAGAATTATAGAATCATGGAATCCTAGAAACCTAGATTCAAATGATCATAGAATCATAGAATTTTAGAATCATAGAATCATTGTACGATAGAATCATAGAATCACAGAATAACAGAATCATAGAATCATAGAATCCTAGAATCATAGAATCATAGAGTCATAGAATCATAGAGTCATAGAATAATAGATTCATAGAATCATAGAGTCATAGAATCATATAATCATAGAGTCATAGAGTCATAGGATCATAGTCATAGAATCATAGAATCATAGAATCATATAGCCATAGAATCATAGATTCATAGAATCATAGAATCATAGAATCATACAGTCATAGAATCATAGTCATAGAATCATAGAATCCTAAAATCATAGAATCATAGAAGCATAGAACCATATAATTATGTAATAGTAGAGTCATAGAATCATAGAATCCTTCAATCCTTGAATCATAGAATCCTAGAATCCTAGAATCATAGAATCATAAAACAATAGAATCAAAGAATCACAGAAACATAGAATCATCGAATCCTAAAATCCAAGAATCATAGAATCATAGAATCATAGAGCATAGAATCATAGAGTCATAGAGTCATAGAATCATAGAATCATAGAATGATAGAATCATAGAGCATAGAATCAGAGAATCATAGAGTCATAGTCATAGAGTCAAAGAGTCATAGAGTCATAGAGTCATAGAGTCATAGAAACATAGAATCATAGAATCATAAAATCATAGAATCATAGAATCATTGAATGATAGAATCATAGAATCATAGAATCATAGAACGATAGAATCATAGAATCATAGAATCAAAGAACGATAGATTTATAGAATCATAGAATCATAGAACGATAGAGTCATAGAATCATAGAATCATAGAATCATAGAATCATAGGACCATAGAATCATAGAATCATGGAATGCTGGAAAGCGAGAATCAAAGGACCATAGAATCAGAGAATATTAGAAACATAGAATTACAGAATCCTAGTTTCAGAGAATCATATAATCCTAGCATTATAGAATCCTAGAATCATAGAATCATGGAATCATAGAATCATAGAACCAGAGAACCATGCGAATCATATAATTGTAGAATCATAGAATCATAGAATCCATGAATCCTAGTATCATCGAATCCTAGAATCCTAGAATCATAGAATCATAAAACCATAGAATCATAGAATCACACAATAACAGAATCATAGAATCATAGAATCCTAGAATCATAGAATCATAGAGTCATAGAATCATAGAGTCAGAGAATCATAGATTCATAGAGTCATAGAAACATAGAATCATAGAATCCTAGAGTCATAGCATCATACAATCATAGAATCATACAGTCATAGAAACATAGAATCATAGAATCATAGAGTCATGGAGTCATGGAATCATAGAATCATAGTGTCATAGAGTAGTAGAATCATAGAATCATAGAATCATAGAATCATAGAGTCAGAGAGTCATAGAATCATAGAGCCATAGAATCATAGATTCATAGAATCATAGGATCATGGAGTCATAGAATCATAGAATAATGGAATCATAGAGACACAGAACCAGAGAGTCATAGAATCATAGAATAATAGAGTAATAGCATCATAGAATCATAGAGACTTAGAATCATAGATTCATAGAATAATAGAGTCACAGAAACATAGATTCATAGAATCATTGAATCAGAGGATCATAGAATCATAGAATCATAGAATCATAGAGTCATAGAATCATAGAATCATAGAATCAAAGAATCATAGAAACATAGAGTCCCAGAATCATAGAACCATAGAATCATAGAAATAGATAGTCAGAGAATCATAGAATCACAGAATCCAAGAATCATAGAATCATAGAATCATAGCATCATAGAGTCATAGTGTCACAGAGTCATAGAATCATAGAATCATAGAATCATAGAGTCATAGAGTCATAGAATCATTGAATCATAGAACCACAGAATCATAGAATCAGAATCATAGAATCATAGAAGAATTCAATCATAGAGTTACGGAATCATAGAATCATACAATCATACAATCATAGAGCAATAGAATCATAGAATCATAGAATCATAGAGTCATAGAATCATAGAAGCAGAGAATCATAGAATCATGGAGTCATAGAATCATAGAATCATAGAATCATAGAATCCGAGAATCATAGAACCATAGAAGCATAGAAACATCGAGTCATAGAATCATAGAATCATAGAAACATTGAACGATAGAAACATAGTATCATAGAATCATAGAACGATAGATTCATAGAATCATAGAATCATGGAATCATAGAACAATAAAATCATAGAATCATAGAATAATAGAATCATCGAATCATAAAATCATAGGACCATAGAATTATAGAATCATGGAATCACAGAATCCTAGATTCATAGAATCATAGAATCATAGAATCCTAGCATCATAGAATCCTGTAATCATAGAATCCTAGAATCCTAGAATCCTAGAATCATACAATCATTGAATCAAAAAACCATATAATCAGAGAATCATAGAATCACAGAATCATAGAATGATAGAATGCTAGAATCCTAGAATCATGGAATAATAGAGTCATAGAATCAGAGAGTCATAGATTCTGAGAATCATATATTCATAGAATCAGAGATTCATAGAATTATAGAATCATAGAATAATAGAGTCATAGAATCAGATAGTCATAGATTCTGAGAATGATATATTCATAGATTCAGAGATTCATAGAATAACAGAATCATAGAATCATAGAATCATAGAGTAATAGAATCATAGAGTCATAGAATCAAGGAATCAAAGAATTATAGTCATAGAATCATAGATTCATAGAATCATGGAAACAGAGGATCATAGAATCATAGAATGATAGAATCATAGAATCACTGAATGATAGAATCATAGAATCATAGAATCATAGAACGATAGAAGCAAATAAACATCGAGTCATAGAATCAAGGAATCATAGGATCATAGAATCCGAGAATCAGAGAATCATGGAATCATAGAATCATTGTATCATAGAATCCAAGAATCTTAGCATCATAGAATCCTCAAATCATTGAACCATAAAATTATAGAGTCATAGAGTAATAGAATCATAGAATCATAGAGTCATAGAGTCATAGAATCATAGTCATAGAATCATAGAATACTAAAATCATAGAATCATAGAAACATAGAACCTTAGAATTATATAATTGTAGAGTCATAGAATCATAGAATCCTAGAATCCTTGAATCCTAGAATCATAGAATCCTAGAATCATAAAACCATAGTATCAAAGAATCACAGAATCACAGAATCATAGAATAATCGAATTCTAGAATCCAAGAATCATAGAATCATAGAATCATAGAATCATAGAATCATAGTCATAGAACCATTGAATCATAGAATCATAGAATCATAGAGTCATAGAATGATAGAATGATAGAATGATAGAATCATAAAATCATAGGACCATAGAATCATAGAATCATGGACTCCGAGAAACCTAGATTCAAAGCACCATAGAATCATAGAATCTTAGAATCATAGAATCACAGAATAACAGAATCATAGAATCATAGAATCATAGAATCATAGAGTCATAGAATCATAGAGTCATAGAATCATAGAATCATATAATCATAGAGTCATAGAATCATAAAACCATAGAATCATAGAATCACAGAATCATAGAATCATAGATTCATAGAATCCTAGAATCCTAGAATCATAGAATCATAGAGTCATAAAATCATAGAATCAAAGAGTCATAGAATCATAGAATCCAAGAAACATAGAACCATAGAATCTTAGAAACATATAGTCATAGAATCATAGAATGATAGAATCTTAGAATCATAGAATCATAGAATCATAAAATCATAGGACCATAGAATCATAGAATCATGGACTTCAAGAAACCTAGATACAAAGGACCATAGAATCATATAATCTTAGAATCATAGAATCACAGAATCCTAGATTCATATAATCATAGAATCATAGAATCCTAGCATCATAGAATCCAAAATCATAGAATCCTCGAATCATAGAATCATAGAACCATAGAACCATAGAACCATAGAACCATAGAATCATATAATTGTAGAGTCACAGAATCATCGAATCACAGAATCATAGAATCATAGAATCAAAGAATCATAGAATCATAGATTCATAGAATCATGGAAACAGAGGATCATAGAATCATAGAATGATAGAATCATAGAATCATTGAATGATAGAATCATAGAATCATAGAATCATAGAACGATAGAAGCAAATAAACATCGAGTCATAGAATCATAGAATCATAGAATCATTGAACGATAGAATCATAGAATTATAGAATAATAGAACGATAGATTCATAGAATCATAGAATCATGGAATCATAGTACAATAGAATCATAGAATCATAGAATAATAGAATCATCGAATCATAAAATCATCGGACCATAGAATTATAGAATCATGGAATCCTAGAAACCTAGATTCAAATGATCATAGAATCATAGAATTTTAGAATCATAGAATCATTGAACGATACAATCATAGAATCATAGAATCATAGAATCACAGAATAACAGAATCATAGAATCATAGAATCCTAGATTCATAGAATCATAGAGTCATAGAATCATAGAATCATATAATCATAGAGTCATAGCATCATAAAATCATAGAATCATAGAGTCGTAGAGTCATAGAAACATAGAATCATAGAGTCATAGAGTCATAGGATCATAGTCATAGAATCATAGAATCATAGAATCATATAGTCATAGAATCATAGATTCATAGAATCATAGAATCAGAGAATCATACAGTCACAGAATTGTAGAATTGTAGAATTCTAGAATCATAGAATCATAGCATCATAGAATCATAGAATCATAGAATCAGAGAGTCATAGAGACATAGAATCATAGAATCATAGAATCAAGGAATCATAGGATCAGAGAATCCGAGAATCAGAGAATCATGGAATCATAGAATCATCGGATCATAGAATCCAAGAATCTTAGCATCATAGAATCCTCAAATCATTGAACCATAAAATTATAGAATCATAGAGTAATAGAATCATAGTCATAGAATCATAGAATCCTAAAATCATAGAATCATAGAAACATAGAACCTTAGAATTATATAATTGTAGAGTCATAGAATCATAGAATCCTAGAATCCTTGAATCCTAGAATCCTAGAATCCTAGAATCATAGAATCATAGAATCATAAAACCATAGTATCAAAGAATCACAGAATCACAGAATCATAGAATAATCGAATTCTAGAATCCAAGAATCATAGAATCATAGAATCATAGATTCATAGTCATAGAACCATTGAATCATAGAATCATAGAATCATAGAGTCATAGAGTCATAGAATCATAGAATGATAGAATGATAGAATCATAAAATCATAAAATCATAGGACCATAGAATCATAGAATCATGGACTCCGAGAAACCTAGATTAAAGGGACCATAGAATCATAGAATCTTAGAATCATAGAATCACAGAATAACAGAATCATAGAATCATAGAATCCTAGAATCATAGAGTCATAGAATCATAGAGTCATAGAATCATAGAAACATATAATCATAGAGTCATAGAATCATAAAACCATAGAATCATAGAATCATAGAAACATATAATCATAGAGTCATAGAATCATAAAACCATAGAATCATAGAATCACAGAATCATAGAATCATAGAGTCATAGAATCCTAGAATCCTAGAATCATAGAATCATAGA
This sequence comes from Pristiophorus japonicus, assembly GCF_044704955.1. Classification (NCBI taxonomy): domain Eukaryota; kingdom Metazoa; phylum Chordata; class Chondrichthyes; family Pristiophoridae; genus Pristiophorus; species Pristiophorus japonicus. The sequence continues at coordinate 59,251,247 of NC_091994.1, read as the reverse complement.
GTCATAAAATCATAGAATCAAAGAGTCATAGAATCATAGAATCCAAGAAACATAGAACCATAGAATCTTAGAAACATATAGTCATAGAATTATAGAATGATAGAATCATAGAATCATAGAATCACAGAATCATAAAATCATAGGACCATAGTATCATAGAATCATGGACTTCAAGAAACCTAGATACAAAGGACCATAAAATCATAGAATCTTAGAATCATAGAATCACAGAATCCTAGATTCATATAATCATAGAATCATAGAATCCTAGCATCATAGAATCCAATATCATAGAATCCTCGAATCATAGAATCATAGAACCATAGAACCATAGAACCAAAGAATCATATAATTGTAGAGTCACAGAATCATCGAATCACAGAATCATAGAATCATAGAATCATAGAATCATAGAATCATAGAGTCATAGAGTCATAGAATCATAGAATCATAGAATCATAGAATCATAGAATCATAGAATCATAGAATCATAGAATCATTGAATCATTGAATCATTGAATCACAGAACCACAGAATCATAGAATCAGAATCATAGAATCATAGAATCATAGAACAATTGAATCATAGAGTTACGGAATCATAGAATCATAGAATCATAGAATCATACAATCATAGAACCATAGAATCATAGAATCATAGAGTCATAGAATCATAGAAGCAGAGAATCATAGAATCATGGAGTCATAGAATCATAGAATAATAGAATCATAGAATCATAGAATCCGAGAATCATAGAACCATAGAAGCATAGAAACATCGAGTCATAGAATCATAGAATCATAGAATCATTGAACGATAGAATCATAGAATCATAGAATCATAGAACGATAGATTCATAGAATCATGGAATCATAGAACAATAGAATCATAGAATCTTAAAATAATAGAATCATAGAATCATAAAATCATAGGACCATAGAATTATAGAACCATAGAATCCTAGAAACCGAGATTCAAATGATCATAGAATCATAGAATCACAGAATCCTAGATTCATAGAATCATAGAATCATAGAATCATAGAATCCTAGCATCATAGAATCCTGGAATCATAGAATCCTAGAATCCTAGAATCATAGAATCATAGAATCATAGAATACTAGAATCCTAGAATCATAGAATCCGATAATCACAGAATCACAGAATCATAGAATCCTAGAATCCTAGAATCCTAGAATCATAGAATAATAGTCATAGAATCAGAAAGTCATAGATTCTGAGAATCATATATTCATAGAATCAGAGATTCATAGAATTATAGAATCATAGAATCATAGAATCGTAGAATCATAGAGTAATAGAATCATAGATTCATAGAATCATAGGATCATGGAATCATAGAACGATAGAATCAAAGAATCATAGAATCATAGAATCATAGATTCATAGAATCATAGGACCATAGAATCATAGACTCATGGAATTCTAGAAAGCTAGAATCAAAGGACCATAGAATCATAGAGTATTAGAATCATAGAATTACAGAATCCTAGTTTCAGAGAATCATATAATCCGAGCATTATAGAATCCTAGAATCCTAGAATCATAGAATCATAGAACCAGAGAACCAGCGAATCATATAATTGTAGAATCATAGAATCATAGAATCCATGAATCCTAGTATCATAGAATCCTAGAATCCTAGAATCCTAGAATCCTAGAATCCTAGAATCATAGAATCATAGAATCATAAAACCATAGAATCATAGAATCACAGAATAACAGAATCATAGAATCATAGAATCATAGAGTCATAGAATCATAGAATCATAGTCATAGAATCATAGATTCATAGAATCATGGAATCAGAGGATCATAGAATCATAGAATCATAGAATCATAGAGTCATAGAAACATAGAATCATAGAATGAAAGAGTCATAGAACCATAGAGTCCGAGAATCATAGAACCATAGAATCATAGAAATAGATAATCAGAGAATCATAGAATCACAGAATCCAAGAATCATAGAATCATAGAATCATAGAATCATAGCATCATAGAGTCATAGTGTCATAGAGTCATAGAATCAAAGAACAATTGAATCATAGAGTTACGGAATCATAGAATCATAGAATCATACAATCATAGAACCATAGAATCATAGAATCATAGCATCATAGAGTCATAGAATCATAGAAGCAGAGAATCATAGAATCATGGAGTCATAGAATCATAGAATCATAGAATCATAGAATCCGAGAATCATAGAACCATAGAAGCAAAGAAACAACGAGTCATAGAATCATAAAATCATAGAATCATTGAACGATAGAATCATAGAATTATAGAATCATAGAACGATAGATTCATAGAATCATAGAATCATGGAATCATAGAACAATAGAATCATAGAATCATAGAATCATAGAATCATCGAATCATAAAATCATAGGACCATAGAATTATAGAATCATGGAATCCTAGAAACCTAGATTCAAATGATCATAGAATCATAGAATTTTAGAATCATAGAATCATTGAACGATACAATCATAGAATCATAGAATCCTAGAATCATAGAATCATAGAGTCATAGAATCATAGAGTCATAGAATCATAGATTCATAGAATCATAGAGTCATAGCATCATAGAGTCATAGAATCATAGAGTCATAGAAACATAGAATCATAGAATCATAGAGTCATAGTGTCATAGGATCATAGTCATAGAATCATAGAATCATAGAATCATACAGTCATAGAATCATAGAATCATAGAAGAGAGTCATAGAGACATAGAATCATAGAATCATAGAATCATAGAGTCATAGTGTCATAGGATCATAGTCATAGAATCATAGAATCATAGAATCATACAGTCATAGAATCATAGAATCATAGAATCAGAGAGTCATAGAGACATAGAATCATAGAATCATAGAATCAAGGAATCATAGGATCATAGAATCCGAGAATCAGAGAATCATGGAATCATAGAATCATCAGATCATAGAATCCAATAATCTTAGCATCATAGAATCCTCGAAACATTGAACCATAAAATTATAGAGTAATAGAGTAATAGAATCATAGAATCATAGAATCATAGAATCATACAACAATAGAATCAAAGAATCACAGAATCATAGAATCATCAAATCCTAAAATCCAAGAATCATAGAATCATAGAGCATAGAATCATAGAGTCATAGAGTCATAAAATCATAGAATCATAGAATCATAGAATGATAGAATCATAGAGCATAGAATCCAAGAATCATAGAATCATAGAGCATAGAATCATAGAATCATAGTGTCATCGAAACATAGAATCATAGAATCATAGAATCATAGAGTCATAGAGTCATAGAATCATAGAATCAAGGAATCATAGGATCATAGAATCCGAGAATCAGAGAATCATGGAATCATAGAATCATTGTATCATAGAATCCAAGAATCTTAGCATCATAGAATCCTCAAATCATTGAACCATAAAATTATAGAGTCATAGAGTAATAGAATCATAGAATCATAGAGTCATAGAGTCATAGAATCATAGTCATAGAATCATAGAATACTAAAATCATAGAATCATAGAAACATAGAACCTTAGAATTATATAATTGTAGAGTCATAGAATCATAGAATCCTAGAATCCTTGAATCCTAGAATCCTAGAATCCTAGAATCATAGAATCATAGAATCATAAAACCATAGTATCAAAGAATCACAGAATCACAGAATCATAGAATAATCGAATTCTAGAATCCAAGAATCATAGAATCATAGAATCATAGAATCATAGAATCATAGTCATAGAACCATTGAATCATAGAATCATAGAATCATAGAGTCATAGAATGATAGAATGATAGAATGATAGAATCATAAAATCATAGGACCATAGAATCATAGAATCATGGACTCCGAGAAACCTAGATTCAAAGCACCATAGAATCATAGAATCTTAGAATCATAGAATCACAGAATAACAGAATCATAGAATCATAGAATCATAGAATCATAGAGTCATAGAATCATAGAGTCATAGAATCATAGAATCATATAATCATAGAGTCATAGAATCATAAAACCATAGAATCATAGAATCACAGAATCATAGAATCATAGATTCATAGAATCCTAGAATCCTAGAATCATAGAATCATAGAGTCATAAAATCATAGAATCAAAGAGTCATAGAATCATAGAATCCAAGAAACATAGAACCATAGAATCTTAGAAACATATAGTCATAGAATCATAGAATGATAGAATCTTAGAATCATAGAATCATAGAATCATAAAATCATAGGACCATAGAATCATAGAATCATGGACTTCAAGAAACCTAGATACAAAGGACCATAGAATCATAGAATCTTAGAATCATAGAATCACAGAATCCTAGATTCATATAATCATAGAATCATAGAATCCTAGCATCATAGAATCCAAAATCATAGAATCCTCGAATCATAGAATCATAGAACCATAGAACCATAGAACCATAGAACCATAGAATCATATAATTGTAGAGTCACAGAATCATCGAATCACAGAATCATAGAATCATAGAATCAAAGAATCATAGAGTCATAGAGTCATAGAATCATTGAATCATTGAATCATTGAATCATAGAACCACAGAATCATAGAATCAGAATCATAGAACCATAGAATCATAGAACAATTGAATCATAGAGTTACGGAATCATAGAAGCAGAGAATCATAGAATCATGGATTCATAGAATCATAGAATCATAGAATCATAGAATCATAGAATCATAGAATCCGAGAATCATAGAACCATAGAAGCATAGAAACATCGAGTCACAGAATCATAGAATCATAGAATCATTGAACGATAGAATCATAGAATCATAGAATCATAGAACGATAGATTCATAGAATCATGGAATCATAGAACAATAGAATCATAGAATCTTAAAATAATAGAATCATAGAATCATAAAATCATCGGACCATAGAATTATAGAACCATAGAATCCTAGAAACCTAGATTCAAATGATCATAGAATCATAGAATTTTAGAATCATAGAATCACAGAATCCTAGATTCAGAGAATCATAGAATCATAGAATCATAGAATCCTAACATCGTAGAATCCTGGAATCCTAGAATCCTAGAATCATAGAATCATAGAATCATAGAATACTAGAATCCTAGAATCATAGAATCCGATAATCATAGAATCATAGAATCATTGAATCATAAAACCATATAATCATAGAATCATAGAATCACAGAATCATAGAATCATAGAATCCTAGAATCCTAGAATAATAGAGTCATAGAATCAGAAAGTCATAGATTCTGAGAATCATATATTCATAGAATCAGAGATTCATAGAATTATAGAATCATCGAATCATAGAATCGTAGAATCACAGAGTAATAGAATCATAGAGTCATAGAATCAAGGAATCATAGAATTATAGTCATAGAATCATAGATTCATAGAATCAAGAAAACAGAGGATCATAGAATCATAGAATCATTGAACGATAGAATCATAGAATCATAGAATCATAGAACGATAGAATCATAGAATCATAGAATCAAAGAACAATAGATTTATAGAATCATAGAATCATGGAACGATAGAATCATAGAATCATAGAATCATAGAATCATAGAATCATAGAACAATTGAATCATAGAGTTACGGAATCATAGAATCAGAGAATCATAGAATCATACAATCATAGAACCATAGAATCATAGAATCATAG